>NC_083608.1:40226620-40529651 GCF_029168945.1 Cannabis sativa | reverse complement strand
CCATTCAAGCCATTTCACTTGTACTTGCCAAACGAGAACTTTATAGGGCAAGTGGTGTAACTTCTGATTCATCAGAAGGCACATCAACAGACCTGCCTCGAATTAAGAGCACGCTTGTAATCTGTCCTGTTGTTGCTGTGAATCAGTGGGAAAATGAAATTGATAAGTTTACATCAAAGGGGAGCACGAAGGTACTGGTTTATCATGGGGCAAACAGAGGAAAAGTTTCCAAGAAGTTTTCTGATTATGATTTTGTCTTAACTACTTACTCAATTGTTGAGGCTGATTACAGGAGGCATACGATGCCTGCCAAAGAGAAATGCCCTTACTGTTCAAAGAAGTTTAATGAGAAACGTTTGACAGTGCACTTGAAATACTATTGTGGCCCGAATGCTTTGAAAACTGAAAAGCAGTCTAAGCAACAAAGGAAGAAGTTTCAAGCTATGCCATCAACACCGAAGTTGGATGACAAATCTTCTAAAGGCAAGAAGCCAGCGAAGCAAAACGAGAAGGAAGCATTGGCTAAGGAGGAATCGGCCTTACATGCTGTGAATTGGGAACGTATTATTTTGGATGAGGTGATTTGGCATTAATGCAATTACTATTACCTCTGTTTGCATTGTATTTAAGTATTTTTTTTCTTTAAAATGATTTCATTTAGTTTTGAAGATCAGATGATAAAATGTGATGTGATACCTGTCTTTCAATCATAGGCGCATTATATCAAATCTAGACGAAGTAATACTGCCAGAGCTGTTCTTTCCTTAGAGTCTTCATACAAATGGGCTTTAAGTGGTACTCCTCTTCAGAACCGTGTTGGTGAACTTTACTCTTTGGTAAGTTTACTCTATGCTTACAAATGTTAATAATGCTTAGTGACGTTCCTTTTTTCTCACTTACATAGTTGTTTATATGAACAGTTACGCTTTCTACAAATTGTTCCATACTCCTTTTACTTCTGTAAGGACTGTGATTGCAAAGTTCTTGATCATAGGTATGATTTAAGGGGATATTGTCTATTACTTTATCACGCCTTAGAGATAACCAAAACTTCAATAATCTGGTATATATGTCACAATTTATGCATATGTGTTTTTACAACTCAATGCTTTTCTGCAGTTCCTCAGGAGATTGTTCAAAATGCCCTCATAATTCTGTTAGACATTTTTGTTGGTGGAATAAAGTGAGTATCCAATTCATATTCTTTTATTATCTCATTGCTGTTTTGTGGCAAGGTATTTTTAGGTGCTAATGTGAAATCTTACTCTTGCAAGTTTATTGCTACACCTATACAAACATATGTGAATCAAGACCCTGGGAAAAGGGCGATGATGTTGCTTAAGCACAAAATTTTAAAGAAAGTAGTGCTACGAAGAACTAAACAGGGAAGAGCTGCTGATCTTGCTCTTCCTCCACGAATAGTAAGTTCCAAATTTGTGGCTTCTGTTGCCTATTGCACTTAGTTATGTGCTTAATTTTCTTAATTTGTTAATGTTTATCTTGATTCTACCACAGATATCTTTGAGGAGGGATGTGCTCGATATCAAGGAGCAGGATTATTACGAGTCATTATACAATGAGAGTCAGGCACAGTTTAACACGTATATAATCCATCTCTTTCTTTTCTTTTAATGCACCATATAAAAGTGTTTTCCTTAATTCTGTCTAATGGAAATTTCTTGAGATTTGAAATTGCAATGTAAAATTCATTTCTTGTGGTTGCTTCTCATAATATACTGAAATGAGTAATGAGATTTTAAATTGCAATGTAAAATTCATTTCTTGTACACACAAATTACACGTAAACGTGAGAGACACTTATGTGCGAAGTCACCTCAAAGGTGGGACCTATCTTTTAAATAAAGATGATTGGTTGAATGTTTTTACTATGTAAGTATGTCAAGTTTGTGTGTATGGTTATTTAATATGGTTTATTGCTTCCAGATATATCGAAGCAGGAACACTTATGAATAATTATGCCCACATATTTGACCTTCTCACACGTTTGCGTCAGGTGAGCAGCTATAATAATGATTCTCTCAGTAAGCAATCTGGTTGCTTTGTTTCGAACTTCATATTTTTGAAGTATGATTTGTATTAGTGCAAAGAAAAAACAACTCTTATATCATCCTTATCTCTATTCTGCATTATGCTTTTTGTCATTCATATAGGTTCTAATTATTCTCTTTGTTTATCGCAGGCAGTTGACCATCCGTACCTTGTGGTATACTCTGCAACTGCAGCAATTAGAAATGCAAACAAGGTGGAAATCGATAATGAAGAGCGAGTATGTGGCATATGTCACGAGCCAGCAGAAAATCATGTGGTCAGTTCATCTTTTTACTTTTACTACAAACCTGGCCTTTTATTTACTGTTTCGGATATTCAGCTCCTGATATGAGACAACATTTTCCAATCACTGCGTTCGATCAAGTATGATGATAAGTGATGCATAGCTTTGGCTTCTAAAGTTGAAAGCATCACATTCACAGCTATGGCTTCTAAAGTTGAAATTATCAGTAGTTATTTCATTTTAGGTTAAAAGAAGTCAAAGAACTAAGTAGATACAGATTAGTTAGATTAATTCAAAGATAATTTATACAATTTTTATGGTTAGTTTAACTTATGTTTTTTGGTTTGAAATGTTGAAGTATTTGACGAATAGTTGTTAACAGGTTACTTTTCTGAAAAGAAGTTAAATGTTTATTTGTTGATTTCCTTTTTTTGTGTGTGTGTGAAATAGGTTACTTTTTTTTTTTATTACTTTTTTAAGTCCTAGAGTAGTGTATATTTTTATTTTAAATGTTGCTTTTTAGTGTTACTGAGTTTTGCGTGAACTTTTCCTCTATTTTTCAGGTTACCTCTTGTGAACATGCCTTCTGCAAAGCTTGTTTGATTGATTACGCTGCTTCCTTAGGACAAGTCTCATGCCCATCTTGTTCGAAATTGCTTACTGTAGATTTGACATCAAATGCAGATAATGGGAATCACACCAGTAAAACTACAATAAAGGGCTTCAGGGCATCAAGTATTCTAAACAGAGTTCAACTTGACAATTTTCAAACAAGCACAAAAATTGAGGCTCTGGTATGTGTATAACTTTTATCAATTATGTATTGACTTGAAATTCTTTAGTTGATGTGACAGTGTTCTATGTATACCTAATAACTATGCTGCTACGTGATTTGACAAGTATTCATGTATATTATGTCTCTTTTAAAATTACTTGGATAGTTTTTTTCATCCTGTTATATTTAGTAGTTTTGCTGCCCAGAATATTTTATGGCATGAGGACGGTTTTAAATCGCCAGTGTATCTTAACACTAACAATAAAATTAGATGTTATAAATATATTTATATAAATAGATAACATCCAACTATCAACTTTAGCTGTTTGGCTGGTGTTAATTGCATTTCGTTACTTGTAATCGTTATGATTTAATTGTTTGCAGATAACATGGTTTTATTATCATTTATTTTTGGGATATATTTAGGGACAAAATTGGTGACATGATTCCAGTGGCAAAATTGTTAGCTTACACCATCTTGTGTACATTATTTCTTACAAATCTTACGTTGAAATCTTTTTACTGATAACAGGCATTGCGTGTACAAGTCTGTTTTTTTGTTCATTTGATGTTGCTGGACTAGAAGGCCTTTTATCTGCTATGTTTTTTGTATGGATGCTGCTTTTCAGTTTTGTGGCTTTTTGCATGTTACTAAGTTAAGTATGTGGGATGCAGAGAGAAGAAATCAGGTTCATGATTGAGAAGGATGGTTCCGCAAAAGGAATAGTTTTCAGCCAGTTCACATCATTCTTGGATCTCATAAACTACTCCCTCGAGAAGGTAGTACTAAAAAAATTCTTAAAGAGCTCTTAAGAAAATCCCTTTGAGTAACTGCCATATTAATTATGTCAGTCTGATGGACCTTGTGCAGTCCGGTATAAAATGTGTTCAGTTGAATGGAAGCATGACTATGGTTGCCAGGAATGTTGCTATTAAGAAATTTATTGAAGATCCAGAATGCAAGATTTTTCTTATGAGTCTCAAAGCTGGAGGCGTTGCTCTCAATCTTACTGTTGCATCACATGTAAGTTTTATATCATCCATCTGACAAATAGAAGATTTCCTAGCCTTTTCAAATAATAATTATGAATTTGCCTTCGTCTTTGTAATTCTTACAACTTGAATACAAATGGACTAAATGACCCATATTTTTGGGTCACTATAGGTTTTCATGATGGATCCATGGTGGAACCCTGCTGTCGAGCGGCAAGCACAAGATAGAATTCACCGTATAGGACAGTATAAGCCAATAAGGTGGCATTTGTGCTTTTTTTTTAAGATCATATAATATTATATTCACTTAAGCTAACCTCTTTCTTTTGTTCTCTAAAATCTGTCTCTCTGTACAGAATTGTTAGATTCGTTATAGAGAATACAATTGAGGAAAGAATTCTGAAGCTGCAAGAAAAGAAGGAACTAGTGTTTGAAGGGTAAAGATTAATTTGTTATGCAAGTTTTGTGATGCGTGATATGTTTTCCCCACATAGAATGACCCATTGCTTTTTGCCTTTTGACAGTACTGTTGGTGGTTGCTCAGCAGCTTTGGGAAAATTAACAGAAGCAGACATGAGATTTCTTTTCACCTGAGAGAATTATCCGTACACCCTTAGGCATTAGGTAGTGGTGAACCCTATCATCTTTTGGCTTATAGTTTAGTTCGTTGCACAGTAAGTATATAGTTTTTTCTTTTGATGCGTTGTTGCATTTAAGTGGCCAAGAATCTTGAAAACATTTAATTTTTCTTTGTAGTTCGGGTCACAAGTACAATTTTTTGTGATTGGGTGCGAATTGTGGTGATAAAGCATATCGGCTTGAGAAATTTGTCTTTTGCAAAATGTGTTTTAACTACATAGCACTCACATTAGCATTTTTTAAAGGCTAATTAGGATTTTTTTTTCCTCGAACTTTGACATATACCAAATTATGTCCACTGAACTTTTTTGGCTGTTAAAAATTTTCCCTAAATTATTGAGATTGTTAGATTTAAGTAATTTTGTCAAATTTCATTCAATTTTACTGTTTCAGTGATTGTTTATGTATTAAATCATGCTTCTTAGATTTTGATATTTGTCAAATCATGTTCTTCAAACTTTAATATGTACTAAATCATGATTCTTGAATTTTCATCCATTAGAGAAAAGTTTTTTTTTTTTTACTAAAATTAGATAAAAGTCGTTAAATCTAATAATCTTAATAGTTCAGGGAGAATTTTTAATGGCAAAAAAAGTTTAAAAAAATTCTAATTAGCTTTTTTTAAATTGCATCTTAAAATGGCTAAAAGTTGTCATGATGTATTTTAAATTTCTTTTTGGATCAATGTAAAGCTTCTCATGTGAAGTACTATTCAATGCTTGTTTTTTTTTTTTTGTATAAATTATATTCAAAATGAATTGATATATATTGTGAAATATAATATTTTAATGTGGACAAAAAAAAAAAATAGAGAATTTGATGCGAGTAATCCTATATGTTTTATCTTCCTCTACTTTTATGCTCGTTAAAAATTATTATTTATGCTATTTAAGATTTATTTAATATGTTTGTATTGTATTGTGTGATATTATATTGGATTGCATTGTATTGTATTAATATTATTTAATATAATATTATATTTGGTATTGACTTGTATTACTAGTTTATGTAAAATTATTTTATCTTTATTAAACTTGATTCTAATTCTGACTCGGGTCTAGTTTTGGGTCGGGGTTTGGGGTTGGATCTTGGTCTGGGTGGGGGATGGGGCCAGGTTTGGCGTTCTGGGTTCGAGTTCAAGGGTAGGTTGAGGTTTGGGTTTATGTCGGGGTCGGGTCTAGGGTTCTGGTTTGGGTTCAACTCATTCTTGGTACATATGTTGCTTTTGTTTAATTTTTTAAAATACTTAGCAAAAAGTTACAATTTTTTTCTTTTAATTGATATAAGTGCATAAAAATATTTGTTTTATCATACTCGAGATATGGGTAAAGATTTAAAATTATAACTACGCTATTATTTACTTGTCTCTCATGCTTTCATGGTTTTGGATATGATTTTTAGTAGATTGAATGTTTAAATTATTTTGACTATATAAATTTTTATTTTTTTATGCATTTTGAAGTTTCTCTTTACCTATTGTGCTTAATTGGTATAAGTGATACCTTGTATATTAAGGAGGAGAAGTATATTTGTTTGACTTTGCTTCCTATGCCACTCTTTTTGATAAAATCAAAAGGGAAGAAATATTTGAGTTGATTATTTTGACATTAATCATATCATGTTTTCAAGTATTAACATGATTCTTTTGACATTAAGGGGGAGCTAAACTCAACTAGTTTAAATTTATTATTTTTTTTTTTAAAATAATCAAATATTTTGATATCATCAAATCACTTATTTATTTTGATGATAAATAAATATTTTATTATAATTTGTTACAAATCATTTCTTAATCATTTTGTAAGCAATTTATAAAGTATTAATATTTGCTCGATAAAGTCAAACATAATCAAATAAATGGATTCAACAAGTATTTCAACTATTTCATACTTCATAAGAGCAAAAGTTTTATCAAGAGATCAAGAACTCAACACCCTATCCAAAAGAAGATTTTAAGAGCTAAAAGTCAAAAGTCAAACTGAAAGTCAAAGTCAACTTTTAATAAAAGTCAACTTTGGATCTAAAGATGCAAATGGAGCTGGGAAGTTCATTTACATCAATATTACACACAATCAAATAATATAGGTTTAGTTTAGTCTTGTTAAAGTGATTTGTATAGCATATTAGGGTTTAAAAGTTTAAAATTTGAATCACTAACTTATGCGACATGTTATTTCATAAAAATTATATATAATTTTTCTAACTTGATTTTTAAGATCACATATAATTTAAGAGAGCACAATTGAAATTTTTGAAATTGGTTAAAAGAGCAAAGAGTTATGCACATTTTAAGTCAAAAAATTAAGACTTTTGCCACTGCCCCTTATCTGGCTTTCAGATGGCAATCAGACGACCAGTTGGGACAGATTTGAATTTTTGGATTTCGAATGGGAGTAAATTTTCTTAGGTTTTTGTACCCAACAGATAAAAGCGGCTAGTTTTATAAACTCTATTTCCTCTCAAAAATTAAGGTTGGTTGAGTTAGTATTGATCATATTACATCTCTAAAAGTGTTCTAAACTTACTTGGCATCATTCTTTCATAAACACTCCAACTACACACACTTGAGCCAGCCTTGTTCATGTCTTCTCTAGTGTCTTTGCAATTCTCTTTAGGATTTCACATTGTATTTCATCTTGTTAGAGAGAGTTTGCTATGTATTGAGAGGTGAGATTGACAACGGTAGAAAAAAAATTCGATTGTAGGTGAGGTTGACACCGATTTTGTAAACAACCTGAATAGAGTGAGATTGACACTTTAACAATCCAAAGATGTTGATAGTCTTTTGGAAAACTATTGGTTGAGGTGAATTTGACACCAATGGAAAAACAACTCGGTTAGTGAGATTGGCACTTCAATAATCCGATGAGGTTGATAGTCCTTGAAAGAAAACTATTGTGAGAGGTTTGGAAAAAACCTTGGTGAAAAATTCTCAGTTGTAAGGGTTAGTCAAGTTCGTCAACTTGGCTCGATAGTTGAACTCAAAGCTAGTTCCATAGCTTCAAAGACCAAAGACGTAGGTGACTTAGTTCTACTGAACCTTACAAAAGTCGAGAGTTTGCGATTTCTATCTCTAAATTCTTTACATTTCAAGTTTGTTATTTGTTTATACTTGTGTTTATCTATGTGATTGCATTAAATTTGAATATTTGCATGAATTGTCTTTGGAGTTTTTAAATTTTGAAATTAGTTTAAATTTTCAATTCACCCCCTTCTTGCAAACATATCTTGGGCTAACAAAGCCTACTCCAGAACAAGCATGGGATGTTCTGGAGAGTTCTGGAGATTGCACTTCTCTTGGAAACCTTCCAAAATTCGGTGATTCTAGAATTTTTTTTTTTTGATATGATCCATCTCCCAGTGAGATGGATTGCTTTCCTAGAGAGTCGGATCTTCATCGGTTGGAGCTTGTTCCTCCTCTTGGTCATTCCAGATCTGGTCAAAGGGCACATTTTCATTGACCATGATTGAAAATCAAAAAAGGAAGCCAAGCAGTCAGTACCCACACTAAAGAAAATAGCAAGGGAACAAGAGAATCCTCTCTAATAATTGCTTAGTGAGGTCCTCGTCGGACCTTACATGTGGGAGCAAATTGGAAAATGATCTAGGATGATAGATCGAGAACATAAAAATAAAAAAGGGGTCAAGGGTTAAACCATCCGACACAAGGATCTCTGACAAAAGAAACCAATCACGACAATGCTTTCATAAACCTTGTCGAACCTCACTTATTTATTCGTATTGCAAAATAGGGAAAAACGACATTCACAAAGTCCTAATTTTCCTAAGGCAGAGAAGAGTTCCTAAGTTTAATCACTCCTATCACATCCTAAGCTCTGCGACGAACTATTTTAAACATCGTCTTACACGGCAGAGCATTCAACTGAAAAATCTATCCAAAAACCCAAAATGCATGGTGAGCAACATATAATTTCTACCCAGAACTTAACTGCAGAAAAAAAGGTTAAACTACTAGTTTAGGACGAAAGTACTTACTTGGTAAAGTAGAGACTAGGGGTGTTGAGTTTCTAGGTACCGAATGCAACCTCGCTTGGAAATTTTGGAGACGTCTTACCAACTCGTCGTTGTTCTCGTAGAAGTTTGACAACCACGGTACATGTGGTGTATAAGTCTCTGAAGTTGGGGCTGCATCTGGAAATAACTTCGATCGCAGTTGGAGAAGACGGTCGTGAAGCTCAGTGTTGGGTTTTGTGCCCTAAATAAAATCTATTTCAATATAATCAGATTTACTAATTAATAAAATATCAGAAATCGTTTTATGTTGCATAGTTCACATGACTTGTTTCATGATTATGTTTAATGTATAAATTCTATTAAGTCCAGAACATATATATATATATTTGTCATGATTATAGTGTTGTCAGCACAGTAGAATATAATCATGATTATATGTTCAAAAGTTTAATTCCCATGATTTGTCAGTTTACTGGATTTAGACTAACATGATAACGTGATAATGTATAGTATATATATATATATATATCTTAATGAAATTAGCCTAAATAGTGGTTAAAATGGATTGGATTCATCCATGGGATCCATTGGATGGATCCAATCCAATCTAATAAAAAACCAGTTAAAGCATCCAATGGATGGAACTGATCCAATCCAATACATCCATTGGATCGGATCGGATCGGATGACTCAATTCAATTGGATTGGATCGGATAAAAAAAATCGAATATCCAATAAATAATTGGATTGGATTGGATGGATCCAAATCCATTGGATGTGATCTAATGAACACCCCTAAGGTATACTTACACCTTAGATAAATGTTATGTTCTTTCCAGGGCATTGGAAAAGTTTACCAGTATCGGATGTATGGAGTATGCATTGGAAGGGACCGATATTGAACTTGGATAAGATATCATAAACTTACCGTTATATCTTTCTAAGTCAATATCAATTGTTGATCTTAGGTCTATAGATCTTAATCCTGATATGGTTAGGCTAAGCTTAGTTGTATTATTTATGTTCTTCAAGTTGTTCGTGAATTCTAACTAATAGTTCTGGCGGATATTTACATATTGGGAACATGATAGTTCAATTGAGTGGGAGCACTGATTATAGATATGGAATCTATAGCTTTCATAAGTATTTAGAAGTGAAACGATGATTTCCTTCGAGCTTGGCTGAATAGAAATAAATGATTGAGACCTCATTTCAGTTATTATATTAGTTTACTGAAGTATCATTTATAGGTGACTAAGTATTTTAAGGATAAAATACGTTGAAGGGTAGAATGGTAAATTTGTCCCTATTCAGTGTAGATCATCTATAGATGATCTTCGACTATTAGGATTGTAACAATGGATAATCATAACGTATCTATATTGTGGTACATATAGGGCGTTCTATATAATTGAGAGTGTTATTCAATTCCAAATCTATAGTGGCACAAGGCAGAATTAATAAGTTAGGCAATTTACTTGGTAAATTCATGATCTACTTATTGAAAGCTCGGTTATATAGGTCCATGGTCCCCTCACTAGTTGAGATAATACTACTTGCAGACTCAGTTAATTGATTTTAATTAATCAATTATAATTTTAAAATTAGACTATGTCTTGTTTATCAATTTTCACTAAGCAAGGGCTTAATTGCGAAGAAAAGAGGTTTTGGGGTCAATTTATTAAGTAGGAGACTTTGTATGGTCTAATTAATAAATAACATAAATGGTAATTGTATTCAATAATTAATTATAATTATTAAATAAATAGTTTTGACATTTATAGGATTGAATTCGAAAATATGGTATTGTTGAATGAAGAATAAGTGGTTGAAATAAAGTGGCAAAATTGTAACTAGAGAATGGTCCATTACATGGCCGGCCCTAGTGTTGATTTTTGCCCAATATTTTATTCTTTTTTAATCCATATAATTTAGCTCTAAGCCCTAGTTTAAATACTATAAAAGGAACATGATGCTCTCACTCATCCACTTGATGTCTTCAACCAAATCAAACCTAGTTTTCTATGTCAGACAACTAGTAGATGAGAGAGTTCCTTCCATAGTGATTTCACCTCCTTCATTGTTCTTCATCATATTCGAACCCTTAGTGAAAGAGTGCCATGCCCACACATAGCAAGTCAAGTACTCAATCATAGTGAGTAAGACGGTGGTAACCAAATCAAAGGATAGAAAGAGATCCAGGCTTAGATCTTGTTAATACTCTGGGACAGAAAGGAACAAGGATTAAAGATCTGAGTGAAAGGAGATTATATTCCGCTGCAACCAATGTAAGGTTTTTTAAACTCTTATGTGTTTAATTTTGTTATTTTAGAGATATTCATATTTAGGATGTTAATTCAACATACTTGTTAGTAAATCTAGATCATGGTAAAAACTTCCCAACACTCAGTGGCTACGTCAGACATTCACCAAAAAAAGTTTCTGAGTTATTGGTCTGATTTTTCTCTCAAAAAATTTGTGCTCAAAAGGCTGAAATAGAAAAAGTGGTAACTAGTCGACTTTTGCCCCATTTATATACAAGGTAGTGATCCGCATGCTCATGATCCGACGACTCATATTGCATTTGAGAAAACACATTTATTAAGATCCAACGGTCCAAGAATACCAAAGGTTTCCATTGATTTCCATGTAAAAGATTGAGTGTTATTAATGATGACATTTGCCTCTGAAGTTTCATTGAAGCGACTAGGCGTCGTTTTGTGATTCGAGATTTAACACGCTTCCCCAAGTCGCGTGGTGTGCACAGATGTAATAAATTAGCAACATGTGTACTCCACTCATAGAAATTGAAAGGTCAGCCACAATCCGCGACCCATTGCTATGGAATTTCGTAGGGCACAAGCTTTTCATGGTCCTGGGCACTAAGGGGATCCAGAGGACAGCTGGAAGCCTCTGCAACTCTTGAGTCCCGAAGGCTTGGGGGTAAATGTTATACATGTTTCCATAAAGGCGACACATGTACTTTCAAGGTTAAAAAAATCAACCAAGATAGGCCTATTCACATGCCCAATTAGGCCAATAAGTCAGCCCACAATGTAGTCCAACCATGACTTCGGATCAAATGACAAGCTAGATCAGATCTTCATAAAGCCGAGCATTTTTAGATTCCAGAAGGTTATCTCACCCAGAGAAAGAAATGCTTAATAGAACATATCATGATACTCTCACATGGTAATCCAGAATAGGCGATTGAAGAGGTGTCCGAATGTTGTCTTACATGGCACCCCTCTAATACCAAATCCCATAAAATTAGGGACCTACACCAGACTTGAGAAAGGCGGATAACATAAAAAGCTACATATATTTTTGTCCAATGTCCACTACCATGACATATATTGTACACTGTTGACAGCGCATGCCCACCTGTCACTATCAAATGGTACCGTACGGACGATGAGTATCTCACAAATCAGGCCTCACCTAATCGACCTAATGTCAATATAATAATGTATTTTAATCTCTTAGTGGGCTTAGTTGTCAATTATGAGAATTTTTATACTTAGAGAAAATAGAAAAATAGAAGAAGATAAATTAATAAAAGGGTAATTTTATTAGTTATGATGTTTGTTGTTAAGATAATAAAAAATATTTAAATTACGCTTTTATTTAATAATTTAGTAATTATTAAATTAAAAAAGAAATAAATTAGTTATGATAAAAAAAAAAAAAAAAAAAAAAAAAAGAAGACACTTTGTGTTGAATGAGCATTGAAGAAGTAAAGAGCAATATCCAATAGCTCTGTCTATATTAAATTTCAGCTATAGGGATTGCTTGGTGACCAAGCAATTTGATCTTTTATTTTTCTTAATTATTTAATTAACTAATTTCTTAGAAATTAAGCTCTTTTCCTATATATTGTCTCATCTTTTAGCTATAAATTTAAGGTTTTGAAGAACCGTTTTTTACTCTATTCAATGCACTTATTATTGAAGTGAAAATTCTCTCCAATTCCTTCTATACCCGCCGCCCACTCTCCATTTTCTTCCTTCTCTAATTTTTCATGTAGTGTAATTGAGGAAATATTTGCACACTATTCGACTTAGTACCTTGATCTTTGTGTAAGACTATGAAGAAAGAGATAGTGTTCGCGTTTGTTTAAAGAGTAGGGTTCAATACTTGGTGACACTTTACTATATATAAGAATCAAAGATTTGAGTAGTAAACGGAACGAGATCATTAATTCCGCTGCCACAACTCTCTAAGTACTCTCAATCTCAATCTCGTAAATTAATAATACAATCATGATATTATTTTTTTCAATATAAAGTTCTTTGGTGAAGTATTTTGTCTAACATCCTTACTTTTCGTGTGACCTTAGCTACTAGAATTCCAATCAATGATCTGTGGTGTCTACTTTGTGGTGGTGAGGACGAGACAACTTAACATATTTTTATGCATTATAACTTTGCGTATCAGCTTTGACAGTTTTTGCTTTGGGATTTTATACCAATTGGGATGTTTTTGTATGCACCGATAAAGATGCCAATTGTTAAAAACTTACATTGTATATACGTGACAGTAAATTCTCAAAATTAATGAAAACATGTGAGATACATATAAGTATATATAATAACTATACATTTAGTATTTAATGATAAAACTTTAACTGATGCTTTGAATTTATAAAAAAAAATAAAATTAAATAAGTATGGCCACACAAAGATCAACATTAAAATATGCTGAGTTTGGCTACTAATTTGCCATTAATTTAATTCAACATTGTCGGCAAGAAAAATTATTAAAATGCTAAATTAGATTGAAAGAAAAAAAAAAAAGTCTAGTCTACTAATTGTTCCGACTTGTTTTTGATAAATTTCAATCAAAATCATATCCAATTACCAAAAAAAAAAAAACCTATTTTTGGGACAAATACTAAGTATAGGAGAAGAATTTTATTGACGTGGTAAAATTCAAATGGTCCGTTAAAAAAACTGAAATGGATCCAACCACAGAGGATAAAACAAATCCATCGGAACTCACACTACACATCAAGGCAGTAGCGGTGGCACGCAGGTACAGGCGTTAGGCGTAGTCCCAACACTCAAAAATCTCACATCCCTCGATCTCTCTCTTCTCTCTCTGCTTTTTCTGTCGTTCAGATCTAGGGTTTCATCACAAAACAATGATAGAGCTTCTGTACATGGTGATCCTCACCGAAATGGTGCTGATTCTGACCTTAGTTTTCAAAACCCCTTTGAGGAAGCTGGTTCTCATGGCTTTGGATAAGATTAAGCGAGGCAGAGGTCCCGTAATGGTCAAGACCGTCGCCATGACTGTCTTCGTTCTGCTCAGCTTCAGCGTCTACAGTATTGTCAACATCCAAAACAGCACGATCGAGGCTGGTGCCGTTAATCCGACTGACCAGGTTCTTATGGCCAGGCACATGTTGGAAGCTTCTCTCATGGGTAATGATTTTCCCTTCCTTTTCAAATAATGAGCGGATTTAGCCTTGTATTTGGTTACTTTTTATATGTTTCTGGTTTTGGGGGTGTATAAATAGAAATAACAAGCTTAACCTTTAGTCTCTGCAACTTAATATGGCTCTACACAAAGCTTAGTTGCATAAGGATTAGAAGCTCGGGAGTCATATATGTCTTTTGGGTATCTTTTCTTAGTTAATTTTGATTTTACTGCGACAAAAGAAGTGTAGTTACGATTTTAAAAATGCGTTTCATCTTCGTTAACGAGGTGATGAAAGTACGTGTTTGTGTCAACTTGTGGCTTTGCAATATAGTTGTTTCATTCATGGAAGAGTAGATGCCTGATTGCTACTCTTAGCCAAATCAACACTTTCTAGAGGTCGAAAATATGGATCTCTTCGCCATGAGCCATCAACTCCTACTAAATATAATAGAGTGCATTGAAATTTTAGAGACATTTTACCATTTTATGATCTATGAGGGCTCTTTCATTGAAGATTATGTTGGACTGAGCTGATTGATTAAATCATTGAAATTTGTTGTCACTTTTACTGATGCATCCACTTATTTGTTTCTATTGAAGTTTTACATGGAGATGTAGTAGTTGTAGTAGTGCCGCCTTTCATTTTCATAGGACCTTGTGGTTTATCCACTTTGACCTTGCTGTATGATCTTATTATATAATATATATAAGCAATCATATGGCCATAGAAACCACTTTATGTTATCTAGTTAGAGAAAGGAACTTCATCCGTGTGTTGAATTCTTGATATGACACAAGAGAATCACGATCGAGAACACCCTTCATTGGCATTTGTTATATTGATAATAGTCATTAAAGTCCTTCACTATCAATCATAAGCAATGCATGAGGCTGCAGTAATATTGACATTTTGCTTTGTTGTGATTTAACCATTCTTATGTTTGCTCAATGTTATTGCGTACTACAGGATTCATGCTATTCCTCTCTTTGATGATTGATAGACTACATCATTACATTAGAGAACTTCGATTACTGAGGAAGACTATGGAAGCTGCAAGGAAACAAAACCGAAGTCACGAGGATGGGAAAAATAGTAGTGCAGAGGAGCTTAAGACATTGGAACAAGATATGGTTACACTGAGGGGAAGGATCAAGAAGCTGGAGTCTGAGTGTGAGGCGAAAACAGGGGAGGCAAAGGCATCTGAAGCTAAAGTTGAGGCACTTAGAAAACAGTCTGAAGGATTGCTTATGGAATATGATCACTTGTTAGAGGAAAATCAAAACCTTCGGAACCAGCTAGAGTCAATTGACCAAAACCCTCAGCATGATAACAAAAAGAGCATGTGAAGAATTTTCAGACGGAAGTAAACAAGAAAAGCTCTTTCTAGCATTGTCTGAGGGTATCTTAGATATGACGTTATTAAAGAGAGCAATAGGAAGGCAGTGATTAATCTTTACAATTGGCTTTCGTTCAATGTGAATTTGTAGTCAGAATATATGCAATATTTGGTTAAATTTTCAAATGCAATGGTTAAAAATATGTATACCCATTAAACGTAGCTAACTGCGTACCTCCATCCTTCATAAGTTTAAAATTTTTCCATCCTGATTGATCATTCCAAAACTTGTCTCGTTTCTCATTTCAAGGAATAGGCCACTAGCCTTGGTATCCAAATGGCATGAACAGTGGGGGTAGCTAACATTGTGGCTTGTGGGGTCCTAAGTGAAGGTGATGTGGAAGAGAGGGAAGTTGTTGTCCGGGATAAATAAAACACTCTTGTCAATTCATTTTTTATTTTTTTAAAAAATCTGTTTGGTTGAAATTAAATGGTAGGGCTACTTAAGCTTCTTGAGGATACGAGCATTGTAGATGGCCTAACCCAATAAATCAAAATAATCACTCAAGAAGCGTACAATTAAAATATGGTCTTGTCTTTTTATAGGGTCTTTTTGTCTTTGTTAAACTGTGGTTGTGGTTTGGTGTTGGTTTTCTTATTTTTCTTTATTTGGTTGTTATGGTTTCTAGTAGCCTAGGGATGGCAGATTTTGACTGTCAATGTACTAAACTTTGTATGTAGTACGATGAGGAAGAGGATTTGGTAGCTTATTATACTTTGGAGGCCTCTAAGGGGGTGGACACGAGATAGTGTTTGGTTGGTAAGTTTTTGACTGAAGGTGCGATTGATTTTGATATTAAGCAGCATCAGTTGGCGTCACTATGAAAACCAAGTAAATGAGTTCTTCTCATTAAGATGTTAGAGAATAACAAATATCTATTTCAATTTAACCATGAGATTAGTATTGTCGTCAACTTTTAATGTAAAAAGTTGCTCATGAAACGATTAAACGAAGGAGAGAACCCACACTCTGTTGTTATTGATACTTTGATCTTTGATTTACGATCAGGTTTCATGTCAAAGTGAGTAGCCAATGATGTTGGTAATCATCTTGAAATTTTGTTGAATATGATAAGAACCTTATAAGAGTTTGAAGGGAATTCATACGAGTACGAGTCACTTTAAATATCAATAAACCTCTGCCTCAGAGGATAAAGACACAACAGGAAGGCAATGATTGGTTTTGGATTTATTTTAAATATGAGCACATTCCAATATTCTGTTACATTTGTAGATTAATAGGGCATGCTGAAAAGTTATGTCTCGTTTATTTGAATAATTACCAATAGAGAAAATTGTAAAGCCATATGGCTCGTGGATGAGAGTGCAAAGTGGTTGAGGATGGGAACAAGAGAACAATGGCCGACACAGGAGAGTTATTTACCAAATATGGAACGTTTGAATATAGTATTTGAATCAGACTTTGACGGTAATGAATTAATGGAAGAAGATGCAAATGCCAGCTACAATAATTGTGGTCTTAATATGGAAAAGTGTGGTGGATAAGATGGAGGAAATTCATGAGAAAAACGTGGGTTTATAAATACAGGAAGTCAACTGATTTAAAAAAATGTTTCTAGAGGAAAGGATGTCGGACAGGGGATTTTATTAAGAGGAAATTACACTTATTGTGAAATTTTAAAAGTTCTTATGTTAAATATGACATTTTTTAAATTTGATCAATTTATATAGTAATTTTTTTTTTTGTTTTAAGGTCTTTTTATGGTATTTGATATGTCATATATATGTAAACTAAGTTTTTAAATCATATATTTAATGTTTTTATTTGTTTAGGTAGTTTTAATTGTCATTAGTGCCGAAAAAGTTGCCGGAGTTTGCTGCCGGTGTCGGAAAAATTCGTTGGAGTTGTTGTCGACGCCAGAAAATTCGTCGGAATTGGCATTATCGCCAAAAAAATCACTGAAAAAATCACCAAAAAACTAGTTTCTTGATGAAAAATCACTTTCTTGGTGATTTTTCCAATGACAAAGTCAATTTTGACGACTTTTCTGACACTGGCAGCTACTCCGACGACTTTTTTAACACCGACAACAAACTTCAGAAAAGTCATCAGAATCGGCATAGTCGCTGGAAAAATTACCAAGAAATTTCTTGAAGAAGAAACTAATTTCTTGATGAAGAAACCAGTTTCTTGGTGATTTTTTTCGGAGATTTTTCCGACGACAATGCCAATTCTGACAACTTTTATGGCGTCGGCAACAACTCCGACGACTTTTCCGACACCGACAGCTACTTCAGCGACTTTTCTGGTACCGAAAGCTAGGGGTGTTCACTAAGTATCCGATTCAATCCAATCCGCACGATCCAATCCAATCCAATCCGCAAAATGCAGGTATCCGCACTTGCGCGGATTGGATTGAAAAATCTAAAATCCGCAGTTGTGCTGATTGGATGTTGTTTGACCTTAAAAAGTAACCGATCCAATCTAATCTGCACAATTATATATATTTTTAAAAAATTATAATATAATATATATATATTAATTTTCTAGTAATATTAAAAAAAAAAGACACAAACTTCTAATTTCTTAATATTTTTTAATAATATATTGAGTTGGTGTATTTTATTTGTTTTATAATAAAAAAAACCAAAAAAAGTTATTCTTATTCACATAAATACATACACATAAATTTAAATATATATACTAACTTATTTATTTTAGTAATTAATACATATATATTTTAGTGTAAATCTAAAGATGAGTACATAAATATTGACATATATGTATATTGGTTTGATTTATATATAAATAGATATGGAAATAGATTATTGTTGGAGATTAAGAAACAATATTCTTTTCTTTAATTTTTTTCTACAATATATTAAATAATTTATCATTAAAAAAACAACTGATCCAATCCGCACTATTGCAGGCAGATTGGATTGGATTTAAACTGTTATGCGGATCGGATTGGATCCAAAATATGAAATCCGCACTTAGTGCGATTGGATGTTTTTTGACCAAAAAAGTGCGGATTGGATTAGATGAACACTGGTGACAACTTCGGCGATCACTGTAGTTTCATTTGTTTTATTTTTTTTTTTAAAAAAAATATGAAAGAAATTTTAATATCTTTTATGGTAATTCAATCCCATATATGTTAAGTTTTTATTTTAAATACTATATTTTTTCCTATTAAATTCTTACTATATTTATCTAAACTAACTTTAATTTTTCCAAATTTTATGAAAATACCCCTTTTATTAAATAAAATTGTTTGGTCATTTCATAAAAAAAAAAAAAAAACGACGTAGGCCCAACAATGAGGAGGTTGAGAGATTTGAAGACTTAATGGGTTAGGAAAAGGGAGATCAGTTCAGTCCATAGATAACAACTCAAAAAATTTAGAGGAAATTACACTCTATACCCTTTTTATATTGTCTTCTTTTATTTTTACCCTCTTTTTTAAAATCTATCATTTTTACCTTTTTTTTTAAATATTGTACCAATTTTGCTCCTGTCACTTCAAGATACTCTCCATGTGACTCTCTTATGTGAGGGTATTTTGGGTACAATACATATAAAAAGAGGTATATTTCAAATAAATATAAAATTATAGGTAAATTTAATTAATTGATTAATGAAAGAGGTATTTTTCAACTTACCCCAAAAATTTATTGGAGGTGGGGATTTTCAATGGGGTTCGCCTATATCAATAAGTGTGTTGTATTGGAACTTATGTGGGCTTGGGAACCAACAGATTGTTCATTCCTAAAAGAACATTCTGTTCAAAAGAAGCCTATTTTTTTTTTCTTTTTGCATGAGACATTATGTCATAAAGTGAAGATTAAAGCTTTTGACCAAGTTTTTTGACAACTTATTAAACAATTTATAATTAGTAATAAATGTGTTTGTGTGATCATATTTTAATATAGTTGGAGTGTTAAAGAGCTTGGTCCAGGAGTCACTTGTATTCACGTTGAAATGTTACAATAATGATATTTTTACAGGGATATTTTGGCAGTCTTTTCTTTGTTTTCAAGTCTCGATCCCCTTTTACAATGGTGTTTGAACCCTATTTATAGAGGAATGAATGGAGTTTTGGATGGAAATTAGGCTCGTTCCCTCTTCCAGCTATAATCACTAAGGGTTGTTTCCTTAAGAAGGGAATTTTTCTCCATTGTAGGCTTGTTATCTAGGCCCAATGTAGGGGTTTAGTGAGACAAGACCATACCTGTCTGTGGCTGATGGGACTGTTATGGGTGTGAGCTGTCTGTCTGTGGTTGGGAAATGTGTGTGTCAAAAAAGGAATGGGGAGAATCCCTAAGAATATTTGCTTTTGGTGGTAAACTAATTTCGCTGCTTGTACGAAGGGGACATGTAACAATACTATCACTAGGAATGGTCTGACACAAGTTGAGACCACACGCGATAAGGGGATCCAGACGTCTCGATTCTTCCCGGAGGCTCAAGCATATTCAAATCATATCCAAGTGCTCTATAGGATTAGGATGACCTTCTGGGAGTCTATCTTCTTCCTGGAGCTATATGTTCTTGAGCCCCAAGATAATTAGTCATTAGTAACGTCTAAGCTAGACCCCACTGGACACTTGACTGCCTGCTAGGAAGTCACGTGTATCAATAAAAATTTGGGATAACAAAAGCTTTAAAATATTAGTTGGGTTTTGAGGGTTGTTTTTCAGTCACCGCCCAAGGGTATAGTGGGGGATGGGATTTTCTATGGAGATTTTATGAGAAGGTTTGGTTGTTGGGGTATTCACAAAATTATATTGATTTACTGATCACTGCTGTAGGGTATAGTGCGTATAGATTGACCTAGATTTATGGCAAAATCAACTGAAGTCTCAGAAGAGAAACATAGAATTTTATGTATAAACTTCATAAGGAATGAATTTTGCATTGGTGTTTAATTGGGAATTTTAACATTCTGGCCAGTCATTATGATAAGAAAGTAGATCAATCTTACCTTAATTGGTTAGTGAATGGTTTTCAACAAATTTTTCATGATTGTGGGTTGTTGGATTTAGAATTAAATGGGTATTAATACAGTAGGGAGAGTGATAATAGAAAAGTTTCATGGGTGGAAGTTCATTTGGAAGGTTGTCAATCATGATTGGATTACTTTATTTCGTCTAGCTAAATTATTTAATTTGGAGACTTCATCATCATACTCTGTTATTGCTAGAATTGCACTTCACAATAACTCTTATGCAAATGTCAAAATTATGATTCAAGAATGCTTGGATAGGTGATTTAATGCGCGAAAAAATAATTCAAAATGTTTGGGATACTCATGTGGGGTTATCATTTCAAGAGAAAATTCATTTATGTGGAGAAGAGCTTCAGAAATGGGGTAAGTAAGCCACTAGAAAATTCAGAGAGCACATCAAGGATTGTAATAAGAAGTTAAATCAGTTAAAGCAAAGAACTGATGAAAAAGGTATTCATTTTTATCAAGAGCAAAGGAAGATTGAAGTATTTTTTTTTTGAAAAGCCTCCAATCATCAGGCCTTTGATATATCATTATCTAGTGATCGAGAAATGCAACTCGATCAGGAGTCTTGCCCCATCGAGAGGTTTTCTAAAAACAGTGATCAAAAAAATTATGGTCGTAGGTCAGAGACCAAAATAGTAAATACTTCCATGTCACTGTTAGTTTTAGGTGTAGGAATAATCAGATTATATCACTCAAAGGAAATAATGAAAATTGGGTGGATTGGTAAACTAGTTTACCTGATGCTGTGCTAGATTATTTTACAAATATTTTCAACTTTGGAGTCTATGTGGGAGGAAATAGTGGAGTTTATGAGTCTTTTCGATTACAAGTGATTACAACTTTAAATTAATCATGTCAGTGTTGTATGATGAGGTAAAGATGGCCCTTTTTCAAATGCGTCCTGAAAAGCTTCTCGACCTGATGGAATGGACCCTACTTTTTATCAAAAATATTGGGGGTATCATTGGTAGAGGTGTAGTTTCAGTGGTTTAATTTTTTTTTTTTCACTTAGAAGTGTGTTGACTTCATTTTTAGTCAACAACGTGCAATTAGTAAAACGATAATACACATAATTAAGGAATAAAGATTGTCAAAAAGTTGTAAATGACACCAAATTTATAGAGGTTTGGCCCCTAAATCGGTAATAACATACTCCTATTTTGTTGTATTTTTTTGGAGAATAAAAAGATCACATGAACCTAGTCAAGTTAGTTTCTTGGTATCTCTGAAGGTTACAAATATTTTGGCAACACAATAGCTCTCTAGAGAATACAGAATTCCCTCCCTGAATAGTGAATATGATCCAATATTTATAGGGAAAAGATGTAGCATATTTATATTTAATTACAGAATAAAGTATTTAATATTTGAATGAGTCAATCCCACAAAATCCTCTCATTTCTCCTGATTCTCGCAATCCCTCAATGATAGGAATATTGATTGGCCTATTTGGAAGGAAATAAGTGTTGGAATGAATTTGGACACTTTCTCTCGCGAGGTATACTGGTTGGTCATTTTTTGTGAGATGATTCTTTGATTGTTCAGATTATTGGTCGGTATGCTCCGTCCAGCACATGCCTGGTACTGGAAGGATCTATCTAATCAATACTGCTGACCAATATCGTCTGGAAAATCTTCTCAAAG
This sequence comes from Cannabis sativa, assembly GCF_029168945.1. Classification (NCBI taxonomy): domain Eukaryota; kingdom Viridiplantae; phylum Streptophyta; class Magnoliopsida; order Rosales; family Cannabaceae; genus Cannabis; species Cannabis sativa. Next base: position 40,507,532 of record NC_083608.1, on the reverse strand, counting down.
GCCTCTCATCCTTTTAACCTCTTCATATTTACCACGTGCCTTGTCGCTTTATGCTATGTCATCAGGATAATTTTTGGGATAATATTTTTCTCCAATTCCGCATGGGGACTTTTGGTCGTACGGGGAATTCATGACTTTACACCTTGCTCAGGTATGTGACGCGTGTTCATGAGCTGCCTTCCAAAGCGACCTGTCGAGTCGAATCAAATCGTCAGTCTGTCCCTTCAAATTTTTTTCATGATAAATTTTTCCTTGAAAACCATATCTTAGGGGATTGTGCTAATGATTACACGTTTCTCCAAATAATTTTTAAGAAAAAATGAGGTTTTTGGGTTTTTGGCAAGGAAAAACCATTCATTTCAAAATTAATTCCCAAAATTTTCCCCTTTTTTTTTACTTTGCCTGTAAATATCTCAAAAAATCTTATTATATACTTTACGTTTCTTGAGTGTTCAGAGCAAAAATTGAGATAGAATTTCCAAGTTTTTGAGCTTTTTTCTTCGATCAAGTAATGTGCGGATGTTTCTTTGGAACCTCCATCCCCAATCATTGTATCAACAGTGAGTAAGTTTTCTAACTTTTCATTCCTGTGAATCTTTGTATAAATCTAAATTTGTGTTCTGCAAAATTTTTTGAATGTTTGAATGTCCTGACTTCAATTTTTAGATCCATGAAATGTAGAGATGTCAAAAAGTTGAATTGAAATTCCCAAACAATTCAACTCAATATAATCCAAAAAAAAAAAAAAATTATATCAATACTATAATTAAATGTTTCTCTCGATGCATTTTCGTTATTTTCTAGAATTCTAATGGTGAATTTGTTCATATATTAAATCACGAATATATATGTAGATAGAGTTAGATACGTGGAAACACTGTTCTGATTTTTAATGTTTCATAATAGTTGCATAAACATTTTGCTAACTCTCTAAAAATTGAAATATCAATTATTATAAATTGATAAGAATGAATTTTATCATATTTGCAAGTATTACATATTAATGTCATGCAATATAAAGCTCTTCAAAGAAACTTTTATAACATATTTAGTTTTATTAATTTACTAAATTAGTTGATATAAAGTTGGTTTACAGAGGTCTAATAGTTGTTTCTCCACATATTACTATTAAGGTACAAGTAATTATCAGTTACTGACAACAAAAAATTGACAAATAGTTTCTTATAGATACACATTCACATATAATATTTCTCATTGCAATTAAGTTATACGTTAGTTGAATAATAATTTTGCTACTACAATATCATAGTATTATAAAAACAAGGCTTGGAATTGTCAAATACGTGATCTGAACAGATAAAACACGATTGTTGTATTATTCGTTTGTATTAAATATGTGAAATTATTAGTTATTTTGTGGTTTTATATTAGCTGGCTCACAACAGATGTAACTATTGCATGACAGTTTTCTCATAGTAGACTCACTATAAATGAATTTTCAAAAAATGTCAGGAAAGGGAGGTAATTCTATTTCTCATATTTTACAATGGGTAGTTTGATCAAGTAATAAATTGTGTAAATTATAAAGTTAGTGAAGAATTCATCTCAAGGGATTGAAAAATATGAAGAACTTATACACAAGTTGAAACAAGTGTTGGAATGCAACAAAAAAAAAAAAAATACTCAACTGCAACTGAAATATTAAGTGAAAAAAGATTACTAACCGTTGAGATAAATGACGATCCAAGCCTATTCTTCTACATCCAAGCAATTATACAGTAGAACCTCTATCTAAGAATACACTTGGGATCAAGTAAATTATATTCTAATTGAGAGGTTATAAGTAAATAGAGTTATACTAGAAAAAAAAATTCAAAACCTAAAAAATATCATTTTAAACTACAATAACAATAAATAATCCTTAATACTATATTATAATAGAATTGTTTTGAGTAAATATAATATTTACACATATATTACAATTTAGAATAAAACATACATAAATTTATAAAATACATGTACATAAATTATTGAAATGTAATTATTTTTATATAGATGTATACTTTGTTAATATGAGACTTAAAGAATATATAACTAATTATAATTTAGAGGTTATTCTTATTTATAACTAGCTCAAATTGGGACTTATTTTTTTTTTAAAATAAATTAGAAGTTATTCTTGAATAGAGTATTCTTAGATATATGTTCTACAATATATTAAAAGGAAATTTATTTGACTTTCTTTTTTTTTTTTTTGTAAGTTTTTTCAAAACTCATACAAGAAGAAATGTTTTCTTTAATACATTGCGCATATTGATTTTTAAATAGTTGCATAGCAGTTGATTTAAACTTGTATGCCATATCAAACCTCAATCAAACGAGAATTTTGATTCTTCCCTTTTAACCAACAACAACAGGACTCCCCTCGATTTTCTCTCCTTTAACGATATTAGATTTCTTCTTAGTAGAAGCCTCCCCTATTTGGGTATGTGCGCCTCAACAAAATTATCATAAGAAAAACCATCATTTAATTTCATTTTTTCTTTCCATTTCCCTTTTTTGGTGATAGATTTCAACCCTATTTTTGAAGTTTTAGGGCTTGTAATTTAAACTTTTTTACACAAGGAGATGGAGAAGATGAAGAACGAGTTATATTTAGAAAATTGTAGAAAAAAAGAGAGACAAAAAAAATTGGGGCTGATTCTTCAATAGCAGTTGAAGATTGTGATATTTTAATTTTTTTTTGTTTTTGGAGATATTTCTTCTTTAAATCATCATGTGAGGAAGTTTAAATATGTAGCTGAAAATGAAAAGAAGAAGAAGAAGAAGAAAAGAAATTGAAAAGATAAGTTGGTTGAGTAAAAAAATTTGAATTGTAATAAAAGTTAATTTTTTTTATTTTTGATGTAAAAATTCGTAAAAAAAAACTGTGTTTTGGTGTCAATTACAAATAGGTCAATTTGACGATTAAAAGGTATACTGTTGATAACTTAATATGATGGACACTTCCATCAAGAAAACATATAATAACATGGGATACGCATATACGGGGTAGCTTGTCATCCAATCAAAAAAAAGAAAAAGAATCAATCTGAAAAACTTGAGCCCGAATAAATGGTGCTATTACTGCCTTGCTCTAGCTGTAAAGGCTTCAAAACAAGTTCCCATAAAATAAAACGAGAAAAGAATAAAAGAAAAAGAGCCGCCAATTTTTTTTTGTTTGAAACAGCCGCATCGAGCCCCATAATAAAGCCTTCTCTTCAGTTTCCAAGTTCCAAATAAGTTCCCATATAAAATTAGAGAAAGAAAATTAAAACGTTAAACGCAAATGGAACAAAAAATAACACAAACCCAGATCGAGCACGTTGTAGAAGTACCCAATGAGTTAGAAAAACCGAAGCCTAATAACATCATCACTACCAACAAGAGGTTGACACGGTCAACAACAATCTTAACCAGATCTCATGCTGGTTACTTTCGGATAAGTCTCTCTCTAAGCAGCCAAGCCTTGTTATGGAAAATCTTACTAGAGCAAAACGACGACGTTCATTCTTTACAACGAGTATTATTCCACATGGTACCCTCCTCCAGCAGGGTCTTCATTATTCTTCTATGGTCTTCAGCCCTTTTCACGTTACTATCTCAATCACTTCTCTACCTCCTCAGATGTTTTCTTCATTTCGAAATTGTCAAAGCCGAGTTCTTACACCATGTGGGGGTTAACTACCTATTTGCTCCCTGGATTTCTTGGCTTCTCTTGCTTCAATCCTCACCGTTCATCAAGCCAAATGAGAATTTGTATTACTACTACTACCTAGTGTTTTGGTGGGTGTTGGTAATCCCAATAGTAATACTCGATATTAAGATCTATGGCCAGTGGTTCACTACCAAAGGGAAGAGGTTTCTATCAACGGTAGCCAACCCTTCGAGCCAGCTGTCGGTGATAGGGAACTTGGTGGCGGCTCGAGCCGCGGCGCAAATGGGGTGGATTGAGTGCGGTTTGTGCATGTTTTCGTTAGGCATGGCTCACTATTTGGTCCTATTCGTTACGCTTTATCAAAGGTTTTGTGGAGATAACGCTCTCCCGGTGATGTTGAAGCCGGTGTTTTTCTTGTTCATTGGTGCTCCTAGCATGGGAAGCTTGGCTTGGGCCTCCATTTGTGGAAAGTTTGACTATACTTCCAAGATGCTATTCTTCCTCTCTCTTTTTCTTTTTATGTCATTGGTACGTTAATTATATATATAATTACTATATTATTCATAAATGTGAATGTGATCATCTATATGTGTCTGCTATTTTAATAACTTTTTTTTTTCTTTGCTTGGGTTATTTTAATAACTTTGAATAAGTGAATTGATGGTACAACAGGTTTCAAGACCGACATTGTTCAAGAAATCAATGAGGAAATTCAATGTGGCATGGTGGGCTTACTCATTTCCTTTGACTTTGTTGGCCTTAGCAGCGACGGAGTATGGTGAGGAGGTGAAGAGTGGGATATCAGATGCATTAATGCTAGTTTTATCAGCACTCTCTTCTTTGGTGTGTCTAATCTTATTAGTAATTACAGTCATCAAGCAATTGCTTTCCAACAACATTTTATTACTCAATTAACAAGAATTGCTTCTATTATTTCCGTTACTATATATTTGTCCCTACTGTCAAAAAGTAGTTACAGTTATAATGTTAGTTTCGTCTCCTTGTTCTTGTTATTAACTAATTCACAAATTAAGACTAATTAGTTAATTAAGTCAGTTTAATTGATCTTTGGTCACAACCTATATATAGAATATAGGCTGGTTTTATTCTGTTTTTTATTCATGTAATTTCATTCATTCAATTTACTCAATAAAATGTTTCTCTCGTCTTCTTTCTAATCCATACTATGGTATCAGAGCGGGAAAGAAAAGCTTTCTCTAGATCTTGATTCTTCTTCGACATGTTCGTCGTGTTTTTTTGTTTTCTTCTCTGGCGAACTCCTAAACCAGAGCTGGTGCCTCGATCAGCTTTGTGCTTTCCTCTCTTGTTCTTTAGATCAGTATTTTCTTGCCTAATCTTTCTCTGTTTCAAAGATGTCGAATGACGATCAATCTAGTTCTGTGGTCATATGTGAAGTCTACGAATCTAACTAATCAAAGAAGCTAGATTCAGTAGATGATGTAGCAAAGAAACCCCCTCGAAGATCTTTCTGACCCTTCACTAGTACAAAAATATGGTTTTTCTCGACGTTTTTGAATAGTTGTTTAAATTATTTCCGTCGGTTTCTATAACCGTCGCCTATATGACCGTCGCAAAACGAGCGAAATAGGCGAAGGTTAAATACCGTCGCTAATGTGAACTTCCCGACAGTTTAAAACTGTCGTCTATACCATGTTATTGGCGACGGTTTCAAACCGTCGGGAATGTAAAAAAAATAAAAAAAAAATACATACTTTTCTGCCATTAATGGCAGAAAAATATGTATTTTCTCTAATTTTTTTCCTGCATTAGTTTTATAATTTTACCTAAATTAAAATAAAACAACTAATTAATTTTATTACAATAACAACTAACTTTAAAACACATTAAATTTATACAATAATAAAATAAATATATATAATAAATAAATAAAAATATATAAATAAATAAATGTATTTATACCAAGCTCGAAGAGAGAGAAAGAGAGAGAGGGAGACGGACGGGAGGTGGTGGTAGTAGTCCGATGTATGAGACAGAGATATGAGAGAGACATTGACAGGAGGTAGTGGTGATTCGACGTATGCAACGGAGAGGAGAGGGAGACCGATGGGAGGAGGGTGGGTGTAGATCGTGTTGGAAATTATTTTACCAGGATCTTAGATCTACTCACAAGTATGTTTATTAACATCCTAAATAAGAACTTTCTAAAACGATAAATTAAACACATATAAAGTTTAAGAAACCTTACATTGGGTGCAGCGGAATTAAATGACTCATTCCGTTCAGATCTCTAACCCTTGAATCCTTTCTGTAGCAGAGTATTATCAAGATCTGAACCTGGATCTCTTTCTCTGAATCCTTGATGCTGAATCTCCTTTGCTGATGATCTTTCTTCACGATCTTTCTCACTATGATTGAGGTATTGCTTGATGTGTGTGGGCACTACTCTAATCACTAAGGTAATTTCGAAATTCTAAGGAAGAAGAGAGAGAGAGAGAGAGAGTGGCGGCTAGAGAAGAGAGAGAGGAGGCTCAGGTTTTTCTGATTCAGAAAGTGTGATTTTCCTGAAGCCTTCACTATCTATTTATAGCATTCCACTAGGGTTAGATTTGAATTATATGACATTAAAATAATGAAAAAATCAACTTAAAAAGCCTACAAAGGTGGCCGGCCATGGCTTAGTGGACTGGGCCTTGCTTTTTGCAATTTTGCAATTTTAACACCTTTTGTATCTGATTTTCTCAAAAATGCCAATTTCCTAATTCAATCATTTAAATGCCAATTCTAACTATTTAATAACTATAAATAATTATTAAATAATATTGTCATTTATCATATTTATTAATTGAACCATACAAAGTATCATAATTAACAAATATGCCCCTCTTAACTCTTTCTTTACAATTTCGCCCTTACTTAGTGAAAATTTCACAAATAGACATAGTCTAATTCGTGAATTATAATTGATTAATCAAAACCAATTACATGAGTCTTACAAATAATATTATCTCAACTAGTGGGGGGACCATGGGTCTATATAACCGAGCTTCCAATAAGTAGATCAAGAATTTAGCACTAAAATTCACTAACTTATTAATTCTTCGTTGAATTCACGCATAAAACTTAGAATTGCACTCTCAGTATATAGAATGCTCTATATGTTCCACCATATAGACACATGATTAGTTATCCATTGTTATAATCCTAATGTGATCAATGATCCTAATGTTATCCATCGTTTGGTCAAGCTCGAAGGAGATCATCCTTTGCTTACTATTCGCCAGATAGAAGCTATAGATTCCATGTTTATGCTAGCGCTCCCACTCAATTGCACTACCGTGTTCCCAAAAAGTACGTATCACCCTGACCTAAAAGTAGGCTTAACTAACAATTCAAGGAACACGAATAGCCTTTCAAGATTGAGCCTAATCATAACAGGATTAAGATCATTTGATCTAGGATCAACTTGGCGATATTGACTTGAATAGATTCTACGGTAAGTTTAATTAAATCTAAGTCGAAGTTCAATATCGGTCCCTTCCGATGCATACTTCATGCATCCAACCTGAGCTTTACTTTAACCAATGTTCTGGAAAGAACATAGTATTTCTCCAAATACAAGTAAACTCTTGTTGTAGATTATCATATCAGTAAAACCCTGTGTCTGATAAATCTAGGAAACTTTATTCACATAGTCATGTTTACTTTCCAATGTGATGACAGCACAATAAACATGATCAAGTATGTGAAAAGGGTTTAAGATGAATTTATAAATCAAATAGACAAGCAATTGATAAAGTGAACCAAAACATACACAAATGAATGAAAAATACTTCTGTTTCTTTATTGATGTTGAATAAAATAGATTACATTGAAATGGAGTTTTATTTAGGGCATAAAACCTAACAGATCGATGGACGAGTGAGACAAAAAAAAAAAAAAGAGAGATCGAGAGAGGAGGAAGACGGCGAGAGAGGAGGGTAATGGTGCGGAGGCGTGGGTGGGGTTTTGGAGAGTTAAGATTTTCGTTTTAGGGTATGAAAAATGGAGAGGAAATAGGTGAGAAGAAATATGTAGACATGTACGAGATAAAAAAAAAAAAAAAAAAAAAAAAAAAAAGTGGGCACGTGGAAAATGTGACAAATAGGTGAAGATTTTTTAATTGGCCCTAAACCCTAAAACCGTCACCTATACTATACCCGACGGTTTTAAATTGTCGGGCATAATCCCCGTTTTTTTTTTTTTTTTTTTTTTTTGCATTCTTAATGAAGAACGTCGTCTAATTTTTTAGGCACTATTATAAATCATGGAGAATACTAATTTTTCCAACAATTTTAAATAATTACTTAATTGTTTCAGCGACAATCTTTAAAAGAAAATTATTTTTGGGACTCCATTCACTCACACATTTTACTTTTTATTTTGTAAAATTTCATAAAGTTACAACGCATGGCGTGCGCGGAATGTAGCTTATTGGGAGGGTTGGGTGTGTATGATTGAGTTTACTTTCAAAAAAAAGTTAAAATTGATGTACAATAGAATTTTTTATAGTGGGTTGAAAGGAATCAATGTAAATAAAATGAGTTGGTTTCATAGTCTATTAAATGAGATTGTGTTTGTTTGGAGTTTGTTGTAAGCCTTTGTATTGTAAAGTCCCACTTTTGTAAAGTTTGGAGAAGTGCAAGTGGCTCATTTACCAAAAAAAAAAAACACAATTTTACGACTACTATATATTAACTATAAATAAATTTAACAAACAAAATAAACAGCAAAATAATCTCAATTATAAATATACTATAAAATAATAAAAAAAATTGAATTTATTATTTTTATTAAAAAGATATTTTTATAAATAAAAAATTCAAAGTGTAAACATAAACTTTTTTTATACCGATTAGTTTTATAATTTTTAGTTTATTATGTAAATTTTTCTTTATTTTTTATCTGAACTCTTTAAAGGAGCTTCATTAAAATCATGTTATCATCAAATGAAAGACAATACTTTATAAGGATCATAATTCACAACTAGAAAAAGGGCCTTTATCTTCGATTTTTAGGCCAGTTGTTCTTCGGATTTTATTAAAATTCGCAACCGAAGTCATTTGAGCCGATAACATATGTTTAAAAATACCAAAATCGAAGGTGGAGTTATGTATTCGGTTATTATATAAAAACGGAAGATACAAGTACCTTATGTAATTAAATTTATTGTTAAACTTATTATACACTAATCGAGGCGACGTAGAAGGTACTCAACTTGAACAAATTTAGTAAGAGGCATTATCCATTCATCATAGAGACGAGAAACTAATGGTGGATCAATCTTGTGATTTCCCTCATTGCTTTCTGTGCAAGTAGTGTTTGTGGTTACCTCTTCCCCAAATATCATTGCCTTCTTCTCAACCCTCTTCTTCACAGTCTCTTCCACAGCTTTAAATGTTAACAGTTTCATCAGTGCATCCCTATCCTGGATTATTTTTCAATTTAATTAAAATTAGATACATGCATGCCGTATAATCATGTGATAATGCTAAATTATTGTTCTCTATAACCACAGTCAAAATACAATGAATTGCATATCTTGGTCTATAGTTAACTTATAATAGATTCAAATGTACGTACCTTAGCACGAATTGCGGGTTCATAGTCATGTGGGGCATCCTTGTATTTCACCTCAGCTACAAATTTTCCATAATGAATCCTTCTAGAGATAGCCTGCAGCGAGTAATAAGAACCACTATCTTACATTGTCATTTTCTAGCTAAAGACAAAACAAAATATATCCATTTAAATGAACTATTCATGTAGAGTTTTGTCTTATAAGTTTTTTACTAAAGTTCCCCTCAAACTTTTGTTATGGCCAAATTCTTCAATTTGAACTCACTACTACAAATTACACTATTTACGTCGGTCAACGCTACTATTCATAGCGTTGACCGACGTGAATAGTACCCAATAATTTGACCCGTCTATTTATAAATGACGCTAATAATATATGATTCGCGTCGTTTTATAAACGATGGTATAAAACAAACAGACGCAATAAAGCAAAAAATTTTAAAAACTGCTTTACAATTTGCGTCTGTGGGTAACACTCGCCGAATGTATATATATGCGAGGTTTAAAAAATGACGCTAAATACAATTGAGAGAGAGAGAAACCAATGCAACTAGCATTAAAATATCCCTAAATCCCAAATGAGATGTTCTTCGACCTAGCCCTCATCCTCTTCGACCTTGCTCTGGCGATCAACAGGCTGCCCCTTCGTCTTCTTCAAAATCGCCCACTTGAGCCTTCGTCTTCGTCTCTCTGTCATCTTGTTATTTCCACTGCTGCTGACGGTTTTAGGTAGGCGGTAGCTTCGCCAATCGGAACTGAGTCGCCGCTGGCAATCTGAACTGAGTCATCAATTCGTAATGGGAGACCCGAGTGATAGTAGCAGTGGTGAGGAAGATGGAGATGTCGCATGGAGAGCAGCAATTGATTCAGTGGCCACCACAACCTCTACTTACGTCTCTTCCATTATTAATGGCTCTTCTGACATGGCTGCCAAGCAACGTCTTACTTCGGCCGATGATGGCAATGACTGCCGAAACCAAAAACTCAAACACTACCAAATCAAGGTCCTTTCTAATCTCTTCCTTTTTCTGTTTTTCGCTATGTGAGTTCTATAGGAAATGATTTTATGAATATGTATATATTGAATTAGGGCTGGCTTTTATATTCCTTTTTATGCTTAATGATAGTCATTGAAGAAATTTCAATGGAATATAATGAGTGAATAATTAAGCATTTGAAAAAGCGTTGGGCTTTAAGCATCGAAAATTCATAATCTAAGGATTTTATATTTGTTTTGATTATCTTATTCAGTCGATCTGCAATTTTTTAAACTGTGAGTGTCAGTGCCATGAAGCTGTCCGCAGTTGTAGCAATTGCTCCATGTGAATGTTTTGAACAATTTACTCAGGTGGAATGATAGTTATTGATATTTTATTTTCAAAAAAAAAAAAAGAAAAGAAAATTCATAACGGGGACTGGAAAATATAGAAGTTGCCAAGGTTCAGGATATGTTAGTTATTATAATAAAAGAGGAAAACAGGTTCTCTGCAAATGTATTCCTTACCTTGGAATTGCTATTGCTTGGTTCTCTTTCTTTTTACCAAAATTTCAATATAATGTCTATATTTTTTATGTACTATTTCTATAGCACAATTTATAGCTAATTTATGAACTGGTGGAATAAAGAAAGATTACTCCTAATTGAATGAATCTTGGCATATACAATCACCCTGCTATTCTGTTTATTAGATATCTCAAGGGATGATCCCAGATTTTAGGATTTAACTGAAGGTTTATTAAGGAAAAAACTAAGTAAGAAAATAATTATCTCTTGGTAATTATAGGAAAGCTTGAAAGCCTTTTGCTTTTAGCTGTTTGGTTTAAATTGGCTTTCATATTTTCTTACATATGTTTACTTCATTTTTCTTATATTGTTGTTGTTGGTTATTTTTGTAGACACACATAAGTAATAAGGGTAATAAGGGGTTGATTAATTTTTTGCATGTATTATTTTCATTAATTATTAAATTGATATGTGTATGCATTAATTTCATCATGTCTTTCAACTTCTGTACATCCTGGTTGTTACATTGAATTTTAAATACATTCAAAGTTACTTGTAATTTTTATTATTATTCAGCAAATGTTAATGCTTCATTGTTCCAATAAGTGGAAGTTGGCATCTTTTGGAGGTTTAAGGATGGCAAACTTGTTTTCCTGCACTTTCCACTGCTTAATTTCACAGGTGCATCTTCTTTTCTCGGTTGTTTTTCCTCTGCTATACTTATTGTTCCTTGCTTTGATGGGGTTTTGGGTTGACTCTCAATTTATGCTGCTCTTTATTTTTTATTTTTTAAAAAAACAAGTTTCTTTAATTCAATTTCTTGTATATATGATACTATACTAAGTTTATAATTTTCATATGTTCTTGGTGATTTTCTATGTTATTTGTTAATACTTTTTTATTCTTTCCTTGTTACTGAAGTTGGGTTTTGATAAATGATCAATTGGGAAAAAGATAATGATGGTTCAAATAGAATATTTGTTTTGGTTTTCCCTATGAAAAGATAAGGTGAAAAGGGAATAAAACAATGAAAGGGAATATTATGAACAAATCAATTAGAATGTGGTTCTGGTTTGAACTTTGTTACAGCTATTTTAATTTGGAATGGCTTAATAAAAATATCTCCCAATCTTTTGAAACAGAAAGCGATTATTTTGTGGACATATGATCCTTGCGAAAGGGACGCGAAATTAGCCCGGGAAGCCTTGGAAAACAGTAAGAAAAGTGTTGAGCATCTCAAAATGATAGTTGAGATGTCATGTGCATCATCTCCTGACCATTCGGTGGGAGTGAGGCAAGCTTACACTTCTCTTCTTCATTGTTCTTTAGAGGAAGATATTGCATCAAATGTTTCTCCTTCTTCACTAGCAAAGGTGAAAACAAAACACCCCTTTAGGCCTTTCTCAAATACTCAATGCTTATCTATTGTAAAGTAATTTGTATGTTTTTCTATAGCTTCTAGTGGCTGTAGTGAGCTCATTTAGGTATGACAGAGATGAGGTGGATTCTGCTATTGCCAATTTAGAGGCATCTAGATTACATGAGGCTATTAAAATAAAGCAATTAGATGATGATCATGTTAATTGGATACTCAGCACTAGGAATTTCTAGCTCTCTCTTGTTTTTTTTAATTAATTACTTTCTTAGTTTAATTTGTGTAGTTTCGAGATCAATAAATGAAAACATATATTGTTTTTGTTTATTCGAGATTTTATTTTTAGACTAATTGTTTATATATATTGTCTTGATCATGACCAAACATTGTCCTATTTTTATTATTTTATCATCATTATTATATATCTACTGTAAAAATTTATTTGAATTTTTTTCTTGGATGTGTAAAATGGGATATAATTTGTTGTATTATGTATTTACTATTATATAAAATTATTTTAAAATTTGATAATGTAGGTGGAGAAAATTGTATGAAATTACAATTTTTCTTTACCTACATTTATGCTTCATTTTATAACTGACGTAATAGATGAAAAAAAAAATATTTCAGCAATTTATCTATCATTTTAGAACTGACGGTATAAGTTTTTCGTGACGGTTTGGAAATGCTACAAATAATTTTGCGTCATTTCTAAACCGACGCAGAAGATAAAAAAGAAGTTTGTATATTTTGCGTCGGTTTTTAAATGAAGATAATAGTTTTTTGCGACATTTCAAAAATGACGCTAAAAAAACTATTTGCGACTACGGTATATACGTCGGTTTAAAAAACCGACGTAAATTCTTTAAATGACACTTAAAAACTGACGGTAATTGTACTTTTTGTAGTAGTGACTATATATAGCACCACTGCAAATTTGTCTTTTATGTTACCTCTCGCTGTTCACTTTTTCTTTAAGCAGTTTGTTAATGTGGGTATACTGACATAGTTATTTATTTAACTAATTGAAGTTAGCTGAATTGAGTTTATTGATGCTAAGCATATATATACAAACAAAACATTAGTTCTAAGAGTTCATATACAACTAATATTCTAAAAAATTGACTTTACTATAATTTATGCATGTGTTTTTCTTTAGCAAGAAAAGTATAGGTAATGATACTAAATCACATGTTTGAAATGATTTTGTAGAATTGAGATATTTCGACGACACATTAAATTGTGAAAGAAATTTTGTTGCATAAAACTGTTCGGTTATAAATATTTATAGATATAAAATCATGATTCAGATGAAAAATAGGTATTTGCCCAATAAAAAGGAAAAGTTAAACAACCTTACCTGTAAGCAATTGAGGTCACTAGAGGCAGTCGATGCATAGTTTCCATCATCACCCGATATAATAAACAAAGGAAGCAATTGCTTGAAATATATATCCCAAATTTTGTTGTTCACATTGATTGAAGCCCCTGCACGATGCAGTACCTACGGTCCAAGTTTATTATAAGAATCCAAAATATTTTTTATATACTATTAATTGACTCACCAAGGTATTAACTAATAATAATAAATAATTTACCGGTGGAAAGGCATATGGTGGCACCAATGAGGGTGGTAAATGATCAGGAAAGAAGGCATTCTCTTCAGGATTTTGATACCTACCAGCCTGTAATAAATTACTAGTCAGCTTCCATAAACATTTTGGATAATAATTTCAAACAGTGACGACTCATGTTTGGCTTTGTTTGTACTCACTTAAGTTATTATTGATAAACTAATCGACAAAATGTATCATTCTTTTGTGTTTTTGTGTTTCAAACAAACTATATATGTATATCAAGAAAAAGATATAATAATATGCTTTTTGGAATTATTACCTTAGCCTGGAGGGATTCTGTTTCATTGACAAAGAAACGAATCAAAGAACCACAAAATCCAACGCAAGACTTGGGTTCTTGGTAAGTAGGGGAATTCATTGGAAACTTTGCTCTTTCAATCAAACTAAATATGATTGTATCTTCTTGTCTAATCAACGAGTCTCTCACCGTATCAAGGGTCATTTCCTTTTCACCCATTTTCGAAACAATCCTCTCTTTTGACGCCATAGTCAAGCTTCTTCCATCCAAAATAAAAATAACAAGAATTAGTACAAACAAATTCATTGTTAAAACTTCAGCTAGTCTAGCCAAAACCAGCATTTCTTAGGGAAAATCAATAAGAATTCACGGACATATTAGACCCAAATCAATAATGCTCCATGTGAAAGAAAACAATGCACAAAACAAAAATCAGAAAAGGAAAAATAAACTAATGGTTGGTATTGGGTCAACAAGCGAGATATATAAGGACATTACATTTATGTATGAGTTTTGACTCTCGGACAGCTATAATAACTTCTTTTTTTTTTAAAAAAAAAAAAAAAACAGTTAAACATTGAGAAGTAAATCCTTTTATTATGATTTTTTCTAAAGAAATTGTTAGAAAATAAGATTTTTTTTTTTTTTTTTTGCAGTAAGAGTCATTATAAAAGGGGAATTATTAATTAAATTAATTAAGACATTACTTTTTTTTTACAGTAATTGTTAAGAAAAAAACATATTACATTGATAAGAAAAATATCACATTTTGAAAAGAATTAGTGTGTTTAAATTTTATAATTATTCCTTTTTTATTATATTATATTTGTAATTTATTATTATTTATGGTAACTATATTTTCTATTTCCATTTTACAATACCAAAATCTCGAATTTCCTTATAATTACTATTTAGTTTTATAGAAATCAAAAAATAGAAAAAAACAAGAGAGAGAAAAAAAGAAAAGAGATCATGATAAATCAGTAATTATTTTAATGCGCATCAATAATAAGTAAAAGATAGAAGAGAGAAAAGAACTTTTTGTTGTGAGTAGGGATAGAAATTGCACCAGTAGATATGGGTCTCCAGGGATTTCTCGCCTAAATAGGAAATGAGATCAAGATGGGGACAACTTTCTATCCCCGATTGTTAAACATACGTTGATGGGAACAGCAACCCTCGGCCCGACAGGGACCCATTTTTAGGAGTTTTTTCATTTTTATACTTCAAAACAATTTTTTTTGCAATTTTACGAAATTTTACATGGAAACTCCTATTGCAACGCTAACCACTTTAAAAACTCAAACCGTAAATTTGAAAAAAAAAAAAAAAAAGTTAAAAAAACAGTATATGAGGTAATTCCCTTTTGTTTTATATAATATTATTTTAAATTATTATACATTATCTTTATGTGTCTTGTAGTTTATTGTTAGTAAAATTTAAAGGATATTGGCGGCAAAACTATTCGAATTTTACATTTTTTAACACTTAACTACAAAAATTGAAATGTAAGTGACAAAACTACCAAAATCCCCTTTATGTTAGCTATTTACCTCTTTCGTTCAAAATACTATGTTAAGAACCATGGTGGACATGTCACAGTATACACAAGTGTACACATGATAACTTTTTAGTGGTCCACGTAATTTTAATTATTAAAATATTATAAAAATAAGAAAAAAATTAATTTTAAAAATTATTATTTAAAATGCAAAAAAGAGATGGGCTCAAGGTTCCTAGGGTAAATCGAGTAAGTTCCAGAGAGAGTTGGGACCGCGAATCTGGGTTTGGAGGATCGGTGATGGCTTCATCGGGGGGATAGAGGCGTCGCACGAGATTATGAAAAGAGAGACTTGTAGGCGAAATGGAAAAGGAAAGGGGATAAAAAGAAAAAAAGAGAATTAATTTATTATTTATTTTAATATTTAATGTATTTATTTTTCATATTTTGTAATAATTTTGATATTTCTATAAAAGATAAAAAAGGGAAAAAAATAATTTTTGTAATAAAAAAGAAAAGAAAAAGGAAAAAAGAAAAGAAAAATAAAAAGAAAAAGAAAAAATATATTTTTTATAATTATTTTTTAAAACTATTTTTTTTATTTTTTATAGCATTTTAATAATTAAAATTACGTGGACCACTAAAAATTTATCATGTGTACACTTGTGTATACTGTGGCATGTCCACTGTGACACTTAACATAGTCTTTTGGACGGAATGGGCAAATATTTAACATAAAGGGGGTTTAGGTAATTTTGCCACCAAAATTTCAATTTTTGTAGTTAAGTGTTAAACAATATAAAGTTCGATTAGTTTGTCGCCAATATCCTAAAATTTAAATATTTTCATTTTATTTTAAATAACATTATCAACTTTAAATTATTGACATTTATAATATTTTATGCTCATATGCATAACTTAATAGTTCCACACTTCTCATAGAAAGGAGGTCCCAAGTTTAAATTCATCTCCCCCAATATATAAAAAACATATATAATATTTTAAATTTTATATAATATACTTTTTTTTATTCATAATTTCATTTTATTTTAAAATAAATAGGTCCCATGTGAGTATTACCTGCCCCATTGGGGATTTCCCGTCCGCCTTCGATGAGGAATATGTCGGGATGGAGACGGAGATGGGTAATATATTTAACGGGGATGGAGACTGAGGGAGCATTCCCTGCCTATTACCGCCCAATTTCCATCCCTAATTGTGAGGATGTTTTCACATTATATTGTTCTGCATCAGTTATTAGGGGTATTCATTCAATTCAATCCATACTATTTAATTTGCTCATAGCGCATCCGATTCGCACTAAGTGTGGAGATTTCATATTTTCGATCCAATCTAATCTGCACAATTAGGGATGCACACGGGTCGGGTTTTTGGGTTTTCGGGGTTTCGGGTTCGGGTTTTCGGGCTTCGGGTCTTGGAAATGCACTACCGAACCCGGTGTTCGGGTGTGCGGGTGCGCCGGGTTTCGGGTCGAGTTTTTCGGGTTGGGTGTGGTCGGGTTCGGGTCCTATTGGGCTAAGCCCGAATATTTAATTTATAGGCTGAAATAAAATTTAATTTTTAAAAATACCATTTTTTTTTTATTTTTAACATGGATTTTTTTTTATAGTTAATATATCAGTATTTATATAATATAATAAATACTGTTCATACTATTCTTATATAATATAATAATATATAAGTAATTATTTAAGTATATAATATATATAATAATACGTTAATAACATATATATAATATATGAGTATTAACACCTCGAATCTCGCCGGTCACGGGCGGACTGTCGAACAGTCAGCCGCACGGCAGTCGCCACCAGTCGCCGGAGAAGAGAACCAGTCGCCGCCCTTGGAGAAGAAAACGTTTTGGTATCAGAATTGGTTAAGCCTTACAAGTTAAGCCTTACAGATTTCACGTGGCAGTCAACGTAGTGAGAAAATTGCATTGAGAGAGTTCATGGTGGGGCTGCACATTATGTAATTACTGTATTATTTATATTATTTTTTTTTCAAAAAAAAAAATAAAAGTTACGGGTTTCGGGTTACAACCCGACCAAATAAAAGCTGTTTATCCACACCCGAACCCGAAACCCGTTTTAGGCTTTTTCGGGTTCAACCCGACCCGACTATACGGGTTTTTCGGTGGTCGGTTTTTTTGGCAGCGCGGGTCGGGGCGGGTGTTCGGGTTTTTCGGGTGTGCGGGTCCAAATGTGCAGCCCTATGCACAATAACTCAAATTTAATCCAATCTGATTTCCAAAAGTACGGATTAGATGAGTTATTTTGAATTAGTTCATTTTTAAGATTTAATTATTTAATATTTACTAAGAAAATATATATTTTACATAACTACTAACAGCAAAATAAAAAAATAAAAAAAACCTATTGTTCTTTTATGTCTCCAATAATAATTTAAAATAAAAATAATAAAAAATAACAAATTCAAATAAATTAAAAAAAATTGCATGTAAAAAAAATGTTAATTTTTTTTTAAAACTATATTTTATACATTTGATCTATTATGTTTTAAAATATATTTGTATCATATATATTAAATTTTTAAATTATAATTATTTTACATTAAAATAATAATTGTATGTATATATTTTAAAATATATATATAAATATATGTGAATTGGATTAGATAGTTATACATGTTAATTAATAATATCCAATTGGCACGCAAGTCTGAATTTTAGATTTTCCAATCCAATCCAATCTGCTCACAAGTACGGATATCCACACTTTACGGATTAGATTGAATCGTGAGAATTGGATTGGATTATTTTATGAAGGACCTATTAGTTATGGGATGATGTTATGCGGCAGTTACTAAAAAATTCTTTGGATAGTTATACATTTATTCACCATTTCTTCAATAACTTCAACCTTCATTACTTCTTCTTCATTAATTTTTCCACCAAATTTGTTATTGTCTTCCTCCTCCTTTTCTAACCACTAAGGTTTTACTCACAAAAACATCAGTGTACATGTACTACAAGAAATATGTGCATCAATTAGGATAAATTTCGTTGGTGAAAAGCTCATTTTTCGTAAGTATTACCTATTAATGAGGATATTTTGTTGGTAAAAAATCGTTGAAAATAATTCATCGGCAAAAACATTATCAACAACGACTTTTAATGTCGTTGACAATTAATAATATCAACAACAACATAGTCGTTGTTGATAATAATTTTTTTTTTTTTTTAATTTTGGCAAATCAACAACAACATTGTCTTCATTGATGAGTGTCAAAAAATAAAAAAAATGATTTCGATAACCAATTGGTTACTTTATAGTACACTTTATAGTAATATTTAAATTAATTATGATTTCGATAATATACCAATTGGTTACTTTCCATAAAATGATCCACTTTAAATAAAAGTATCTCTTGTACATAATATTCAATTTTTAAATTAGTTATGTTAAAACTATATATTGATTTTTAGTTTTTATTATGTTGATTAAGAATTTTATGTTATATTTTTTTCTTTTGTGTAACAATATTTATGTTACCTTCCATACTATTTATGAATGAATGTTAACTAAGATTTAAAAAAAATGATAAAACAGTAACTAATTACTATATTAGTAACCAAATAGTTTATTTTCTAGAAATAGCAAAAAGACATATGCTTCACACATCTTGAAATATTTACATTAAAGAATAAATCACAATGGTATTTTTTTAGAGTCAACTGAATAACAATGTGGCCATAAATTATTTTCAAAAGTAAAAAAAAAAAGATTGAGAAATAGAAAAGAGAGAATACAATGAAGAAACAAAAAGAATCAAGGCTTAAAGAAAAATATTTGGTCATGTATTGAAATATGCTCACCTATTAAAAAAACGTTAATAATACTTAAAGGAAAAAACGTTAATAATACTTAAAGGAAACTTAAATTTGATGTTAAAGTTATTTTTGAAATGGGGAGTTCTATTTGCACCCCTTAAACTTATAAATACACCATATTATTAATAAAATATATAAATTTAAATAATTTTTAAAAATTACTCTTAATATTTTTTTAAAAAAAAATTCTTCAAATTATTTTATGTTAATTTTAATACTTATTTTGATTTTATTTTCATAATTTTTTCTAACTCATGTGTATTTTTTTTTTCTAAAAAAAATTCACATAATTTTTTATTTTAATTTTTTTCATAATATTTAAAATACACTTTATTTTTGTTTGATAGGCATATTTTTTAAGAATATAAATTGAAAGAAAAAATTAAAAAAAAATTAATACAATTAAAAATATAAATTTTGTATAAAATAAAAATTATCAAAATGGGGTGCCTTTAGAATTTTTTGGAGTGTAAATAAAATTTCCCTTTTGAAATTTAGATATATATAATAAGGTGCTACATATAAAAATTCTTATAAATTAAGACAATTTATTTGAACTAATATTCTAAATTGGACTAAATAAGAGATCTAATTAAACAAGCCCAATAAACATTTTATTTGGTATTTTTGTAATGTGTAATATAAAGAACATATAGAGTTTGGTCCTCAAGGCTAATCTCAACACTATTCTCTTCAATTCCTAAGTGAGAACCCATAGGGATGAAGAATAGTTTGTGCAAGACCATATACCTATATACCCATCATCTCATTTTATATTATATCTAATATTATGGAATTAGGTATGTTTTTCATCTTATTAATTCATAGAGTAATCTTGATACTTGACATAAATTTAAGATCCATATGTATTTTAAATCTACTTTCTAACAAAAAAAAATGTAAGAGAAAAAAATGTACGGAAAATATAGAAGAATAAAATAAAATAAAAAAAAAATATGAAAAGAGGAAGATAAATAAAAAGAGAGAAGAAGGGAAAAAATGGAAGAAAAAAATAAAGGAGAAATAATTGTTTCCAAAAAATGATAATTCTATTTATATATTTAAAAAAGAAATAACTTTTAATTAATAATAAAAAAAAATCGTACCCCATTTTTTAACAAAACTAAAAATCATTCACAGCATTCCTGCATGCCTATAAAATAACGCAAAAATCTAGTCACATTGACTGACCAATTTCACAATAACAATTTTAATGTATAATCCTTTCCTTGCTTGATGCCGTGACCCCTGGTCTCCATGTCACGTTCATCGTCAGCTTTTCATATCCGGTCCATTTGGACTAATTAACTTGCAATTTTCATATGGTTTCACGAGAGAAGCCCAACCTCATGATATAACGTTTATTGGCAATTAATTAATAAAAAATACCACTTTATAATTTACCAACTTAACCGTCCCCACTAATCTCAAATAAATAGAGCCACTCCCAAAACAATAACCTCATCATCCTTACTTATAATTATATCTTAATGCAATGGCGCCACCGGGTGCATTTTCAAGCCCACCTACTAATTCTAAACTAATAATAATGTTCACGTATTTGCTAATAATAATAACATTATGCAAATGTGAGACTCAAAAACAAAAACAAAATCAAAACCAAACCAGCTTAGTATTCTTCTTGCAAGATTATGGGTCGAGCAATGCCAATGCTACGGTTGTTCCAGTGATTGGCATCAAGGGCAAGGAGTGGTCATTCAACTCGTTCGGCACCATTTTTGCTGTTGATGATCCAATCACGGAAACCCCAAGTAGAAACTCAAACGAGGTTGGTCGAGCACAAGGAGTGCTTGTAACATCGGCTTTAGATGGGTCTAGTGTGAGTGTGTTACTGTCAATAGTGTTCACCAATAGGGAATACGATGGTAGCACTTTGGAGCTTCAAGGTGTTAGCCGTCAAAATGAGAGGTATAGAGAAGTGTCTGTGGTTTCAGGGACAGGCTATTTCAGATTCAATAGAGGCTTTGCTGTTATGGAGACTATATACTATGAAAGATCAACTTCATACTCAATCGTTAGGTGCACCATTACCCTACGTGATGGGACTATATATAGCTAATTTATTATAACTATATAGTTACTCCTCTCCTCATATATTATGTACTATCCGAGGCAATAATAATAAGAATATATAGTCATCCCATCATGTTAAAATTTTATACGCATTCGTTCCTTTCTATTTTGGTTTTCTTTGTTTTTTTAGAACAATTCCCCAAGGTTCAATGTGCCTAAATCTAAAATTTACATAATTTTTTCTCCTGAAACACATGAAATTCCAGTAAATCTCCAAAAAAAAAAAAACATGTGATTCTAATCATATGAAGAAATAAGTTTAACCTTACATCCCTCAAATATTAAGATTAATTTTAGATGTGATTTTCGCACCCTTCCGCGAGCCTCCTCTGCTTGTAGTGGGAGATCTCTTGTTGTTGTGTACTTCTCCTGTGTGCAAATGAAAAAATATGAGAGATGCTGTTAGATAATAGTTCTCTTCGAGACAGGACAAATCTCTGAAATGCTCTTCAAGTCAGTGCTAAATTCTCAATTGAACCAAAGTTCTATTTACTCAATCCATATCCCATAATAGCTATACAATTACATATTTACAGTAATTCACACCCTTTACAAATTACTAATAAACCCTTACACTATTTCATAGTGTAACAAATGCTTTGCCAGGGACTTTAAATGTCTCCCATAGCCATTGAGGTTTTGGACATCCCTCCTAGCATGTCTCCCTTAGGGTGATGTCCGAAGCCTCAAATGTCTATTATATGGGAGGCATCTAAACACAAAAGTACTAGATTCTATTTTTAATGTCACTTCTCTTTTTTAATTGTTTAAACATATGATCAAATATTTGAGCAAAGTCCAAAAAAAGAAAAAACAAAAAGGTCAAAATGTGTTAGAGCTCAAAGTTGCAGTTAGTGAAATCAAATTCAGCTATAAATATATATATATATATATATATAGGGTAAATCTACCGTGGGTCCTCTAGTTTTGTCCTCATGCTATGAGGAAAGAAAATAGACCAATTACAAGTTAAATAAATGTGTGTGTAGATGTATTTTGTTAGATTATAGTAGCTGATTATTCATATATTATAGCTAGTGGAAAGGGTATGTGCAAAACTTTTTAATACTCTCGAATATAAATTATCTACCTAAACTAAATTAAGATAATTTGATAAAAAATACAAACTAAAAAATCTGATGAAAATATAATCCACCCAATTTTTATTTGGGCGGGTTGAAAATAATACCAACTACTACTAGCCTAATCAATCCGAACTAACTCTACCTACCCGATTAAAAGAGTTTATTCTTTTTTTTTATATATATATATACTTTTACATTTTTATGATATACATTTATATATTATATAATTTATATGACTACTTAAAAAATATCAAGTTGAAACTAATATGTTTATTTTCATGGTAGTTGATTTGAACTTTAAATTCAATTTATATATATATTTATCTCATTATTACAATTAACTAAAATATAACAACTGAATATAAAAATAAAAAATTAACAAAAAATTTTAGTGGTCTGTTTAGACCGGTTAACCTGACTAAACCGACCAATTTTATTGGGCGGCTTACTATTTTTTTTCTTAATTGGGTGGGTTGCACTTAGATTTTTGCAACCCGATCTTTACATTGGATTGAATAAAATATAGCATAAACCGACTAACGTACACCCCTATTTCTAGCCATGCATTTCGTGCAAGCAGAGGAGCTGAGGGCTCGCCACCGTGCCACTCAGGCTGAATTTTGAGATTTTATTTGGGTTGCAATTGCAAACATACCTATTTTGTTTGGGGCTGAGATGCAATATAGCTCTAAATTTAAAAATTAAGTTAAAAGTTTTAGCGAAATTGCCAAATATAATAAATTAGCCAATAAAAATTATAAAAATACATTTAATACAAAAAAGGCGACCCCAAATAGTTATAGATTTAAGAACGACAAACCCTAATTTTTTTCCCACTTATTGCTTTGGTCAAAAATTATTTTAATCATACCCAAAAAAAAAAAAAGTTTCAAGGACAATACAATCAAACTCCCTTAATGAAATAAATAAATAAAGGCTTTCAAAAAAATAATCAAAGACAAATAAATTTTATAAATATATATATATATATATATAAAAGAAAAAAAAGTTAGCAAATTATCTAGTGCCCTAACATTTATAATACTAATATATACCTTAGCCCATTATGATCGTCTGATGCACAATCAAAGGCTCAAAAACCTTCCTTACCCATAGGGACATAATGACATGTTGTACCATAGTCCCACCCTATATATATATATTAATGTTACCCCTTTATGTTAAAACATCATGGGAAAGACATATATTTGATAATGAAATATAAGGGAAAATTGGTTTAAGGAGTAAAATATAATAAAAATGAAATATATATATATATTATATTTTAATGTTAAAATAAATAAGCAAAATATAAAAATGAAAAACAGAAAAAAGATGTAATTAAACTAGAAAAAAAAATTCCAAAAGTACGTACATATGGTAATCTCCTAAAATGAAATTTATTTTTTAAATTTTTATTTAAAATAAATTTAAATATTTTTATAACAATTAAATTCCCACTTATCAAAATTCTATTTTCATGAATGTTTTACACATAAATTATTAATAAAGCTATCAAATTCAAATATATAATTTGTAAGAGGATTGTT
Source organism: Cannabis sativa (assembly GCF_029168945.1). Taxonomy (NCBI): domain Eukaryota; kingdom Viridiplantae; phylum Streptophyta; class Magnoliopsida; order Rosales; family Cannabaceae; genus Cannabis; species Cannabis sativa. The sequence goes on along the minus strand of NC_083608.1, from coordinate 40,483,418 downwards.
ATCATAAAAGTTTTATTACAATCTCTTAAACAACTTCTCTGTTCCTTGAAAATACATGTTGAAATATTATTTTTTTTTAAAAAAAAATCATGACAGTGTTCGCTATAGTTACAACACTATTCATGTAATTTTTTGAAAAATTTCGAATAGTTTACAGTGTCGAAAATAGGTTTAAAATTTCTTAAACATGCGTGTAAACTGGAATATCAAGAGTTCTGTTTTCGATAATATATATAAATATTCGACATTTTTTAAAAATTTATAGGATAATATTATAAACATAACTAATACTACTATGAAACATATTCTTACATTGATTTTGGGGCTTAAAAGTTGACTAAAAAATTATAATAAAGAGATTGTAATTAACACTCCTCAAATATACATTTTTTTTTGCTAAAATTTTCCTTAAATACTTAATAGTACTCAAATAATAGAGAAGTCTACAATATTTCATTATTTATATCTAATTTACAATAATACCATTATTATTTTTATTGACTTGTCACGTCAGTTAAGTTTAGTGTTTTCTGATACTTTTTGACATTTTTTATGTTTTCCTTTTTTTTCCAATTAACTTTTTAATTATTAATAGTATTACATGAAAAAAAAAATTAGTTACCTTTATATAATAAACTTTATTTTTATATCATATTTATAAATTGAGATATATTTTGGTTATTCTTTAAAAACTTGTTTATATACATCTTAGTAACTAGTTAGTTATTTGTAAGTTATATTTTTTGGTAGATTATAACAGTAGTATTAAAAAATAATTTCAAAACTAATTTGTCATAAGATAACAAGTTACTATTTTATATACTAATTATTTTATATATATTATTGTTATTTGAAAGCTAATTAATTATTGTATATATAATATAATATAATTCAGTTAACAAAATTCTAAAATAAATGTTAACAAATATTTTTTAAAAAAATTATAAAATAGTAACTAATCAATATACTAGTAACTAAATGATTTTTTTTGGAAATAGTAAAAAATATATATTTTCCACATCTAAAATGTTAACATTAAAAAGTAAATTACAATGGTATTTTTTGTAGGGTCATCAGAGTAATAAAGTGATAGAAATTATTTTTAAAATTTAAGAGAAGAGAGGCAAATAATAAAGAGAGAAAGAAAAAGAGAAAAAGAATATAAAAAATGGGAAAAAAGAAGAAAAAAAAAAAAGAAAACATGTATAAATAAGAATATTGAAATATATTCAAATAAATTAAAAATAAGTTATTTTAGATAATTCCTCCTAATAATATGATAAGGATACAAAGATATGTATTTTTTCTTCTAATATATACGTAACAAATCATGTACTTTTTCTTTAATTATTAGGCTGATGATGAAGACTCCTCCTTTCATTGTTCATTTTGATTTAAGGTTGGATCAAGAAAAAAGAAAGTGTTAACAAAAGTGGGAACACGCCCAATTAACGAATAATAATATATATATTTTTATTTTGAAAGCCAAACCAAATGAATGGGACCCTCTGTTTTTGACTGTTTGACGAGGATATATTTGTAGATGTTTCTGACGTGTTTGAACAAACAAATTAAAATATATATACATATATTTTTGTGTGCGTTATGATATAAAAGTGGTACCAAGTGGACGATAAATAATTAAGATTTATATTTTATAAACACAAATTAATTCTATTTCTATTACCTATCTTTTGAGACGGTGATCACTTTGGAGTTTGGAGGACCCATCATGTTGCATAAAGTTTGGACAGTACTATAATATTCGAACTTCTTAGTGAAAGAACATGTGCTTCATAAGAAGAATAAATATCTTACCAATTACCAATTACCAATTTACCATTTGCATTTTTTTGATGCGGTTTAATAATAGTGTCTCGTTACTTATAATTACTACTTTTGTTTGTCGTTATTCACGTGTTGCTCTTGGTGTTACATCTTTTTTTCCTCAGTTCTCTTTCCTCATTTATTGTTATTTTTTGTGTGTACATATAATTCCATTTTTCTTCTATTACTAATTTTCTCATTCATTGAATGTAATAATTCAGGTGTAACAGAATATGCTAAATTAATATATATGAGCTAAGAAATGATATATACATATATAAAGAAACTTATAGGAGAAGAATAGTGTTCTTCAACTCACCACTACTATATGAAGTAAAGCATAATAAGAGAGAAAAATGGCATGTGCATCTATATTTATATATAAATAATTCGAAAGCATCCCATTTTATTAGAAGCTAAAATGTATATAGAAGTTTGAAGGACATGCTACCCATTTGTGGATATGTATATTTAATAAGACAAACTTAATGTTTAAGAAATGAAAAAAATACTTTATATGTATAGCTAAATCTTTCTACATGTTTTATATTTGTCAATATTTAATACAAACATGGTCATGACTCAACTAAAAAATTACTGAAAAATAGAGAATTTTAATGCTTAAACAATAAATAAATAATCTACAAATTTAAATATAAGCCAATTAAGATTTTTAAGTATGACATATATGTATTATTGTATCTTTAAACTTTTCAACCCATTACAAATAGTTCCTAAACAATTTATAATATTGTAAACGGGTCTTCAATCAAGTTTTGTTACAAGTGATAAATAAAATAATGACATGACTACTGCCACACGTCAACAACATGTGTATAATTTGTTAAAGAATAAAAAAAATAGGTATTTTAAAAAGAATCATTAAACTAAAAATTAATTAATCATTAAGAAAATTACGTAAAATTAAATTAAAAAATTTTTAAATTATTTTTTTCAAATTAATTACATATGTAGTTTTAACATGGCACTGATATGACAATTGGCTAAGAAGTCATATCATCATTTTGTTTGTTTGACACGTGTGACAAACTTGACAGAAAGACTAATTTACAATACTGTAAATAGTTTAGGGACTATTTTTAACAGGATGAAAAATTCAGGGAGCACAATAATACATAAGTTATAGTCCAAGTGACAAAAACCCTAAATAACCTTAAATATATGTGGACACGTGAATCAATATTCGTATCTATTTATTTAATGATAACAAAAATTTGAATGATTAAGAAAATAATTAAAAAAAAAAGGTTAATTAGGATTTTTACTCTTTAGATTTTAACATGTACCAAATTATGCCTCTTAAAATTTTTGGGCGTTTAAAATTTTCCTGAACTTTTAAGATTATTAGATTTAAGAATTTTTATTGAATTTCATTCAATTTTACTATTTTAGTGATTGTTTATGGACTAAATCATGCTCTCCAGAATTAAATATCTACCAAATCATGCCCCTTAAATTTTGACATATACTAATCATGCCCTCTGAACTTTTATCTATATGTTAGATTTTTTTTTACTAAAATTAGACAAAAGTTCTTAAATCCAACAATCTCAATAGTTCATGAGGTATTTTTAACGATCTTAAAAGTTTAAAGAACATAATTTAGTACATATTAAAGTTGGAAGGATAAAAATCCGCATTATATTTTCTATTATATATTGACAAATTAACTAATTAGGAACCTTCCTTATTTCATTTTATTATAATTATAATAGTATTCTCACTCCAGAAAAAGAGAGAAAAAAAGATAGGAAGAAAACAAAGTCTTATCATGATCAGCACATGCGTGTATCACTACAAAGAATATCAAAGTGAAATTTTATATGTTTACATAAAACGACAAGTGACAATTTGACATTGTGGATAATTTTAGGTAAATGTAATCTTTTTTTTCTTTTTTTTGAAAAACAAACGTTTATGTATAAAAAGAAAATAAGGAGACTCCATATTATTTGTTGGGATTGTTGAAATTTGAACTATACCAATTATATCTTAGGTAAAAATTTACTTAGTCATGTTATAGGTCGCAAAATTATAAAATTTAGAAATAAAAACAAAATTACAATAATCCAAAAATAGACTAGAGAGTATTACATTGATGCACACAGTTGCCAATACCTAATTAGAAAGGTTCCTTTCAGCGTTTTAATAACTGTCTCAGAGTCGCTCTCAATCAACACAAAAAGATGCTTTCAAGAAATTATTGTCTCCATGGCTAACAAAAAAGTCGCAGCCTCACTAATAAGTGGGTCAGAGAAACTGAGCCTGTTGGTAACCACCCACAAAACTTATCCCAAGTAATCTCTAGCTAATGACACCACACTCATGGTCGCATTCCCCACCTTTAACATCACAATTAATTTTGATCTAATCTTTCGGGAGTGGGATCCACAGGAGAGAGGTAACAAATTGATGAGATGGAAACAAACAGCAGCTATACTATGCATAACAATGAGTGACAAAGTCAAATATAATGTTTAATGTTACTCAGATTATTATTGTGTATCTTATAATTATGAGCCTGCTAAATCGTATCCACCATAATCAAAGCATAGAAGAAAAACTCATCAATATTGACACCATTAGACTTCAGACCCCATAAAAGTTTAATCCAACCCAAACATAGGTACATGAGTCCATAACCGACATATTTCCAGTGGGAGGATCTCCATATAAGTGAAAAGCAAAGTTGCAATTTAAGAAAAGACACTTCATAGTCTCCTCACCCTCACCACATAAAGGACAGGAAGTATCTTCAATTTCCATTCTTACTAGCAATCAGAGCACAAATTGGAGAGTATTAGAAATAATGCTCCACCAATGAACATTATGGCATTCTAACACTTTACTATTCTACAGGGAGAATGTAAAGACCGCTTAGTTTAATTTGGAAATCAGCAGTTAATTATGTTTAATTATGGAAAATTATTTATAGATATTTAAATAATTATTTATGCTGTTATTATTGAATTCTGAAATGCATTTTATGTCATATAGTGATTTTTATAATTTTGCATTTCCGGTGCCCGGTAACATGGAACTCGGTGTTTGGCTCAGTAAAATCACAACTTAGTATGTTAGTATTAGGGGACGGTTTTTAGACATTAAGAATGTCGGGATTGGTCGGAAATTTAGAATTTCCCAAAATTACCCCTTTAGTGCTCTTTATGTTATTTTAGTGTGAAGGGGCAAAATGGTATTTTGTCCTTTAGTGGACTTAGTGTTGTGAAAATAATTAATTTATTATGTTATTTGTTGGCTGAAATAAAGGTTGTTATTTTGCATGCTTTCTCTCATTATTCAAAGATTTCAAAACTTAGAAAAAATAGAAAATTCAAGAGCTCATTTCCTCTTTCTCTCTCTCTCGGCTGGGTGTGGTTGCTAGGGCTGGGATTTCTTTTGATTTTTCAAGCCTTTTTCATTCAATCTAAGTGTTGTTCAAAGTGCTTGGTAAGATCCTTAACCTTGTTCTTGGTATTTTTCTTGAAATGATGATGAATTGCATGTTAATTTGAGGTGTGTTGCTGCTGTGTTTGTGAAATGATTTCAGAGGTTTAATTATGATGTTTTTGGTTGATTCAAGCATGAATGTGTTGGTGATTACTTGGTTTTATCAAGATATGAAATTTTGGCTCAAAACTATGGTTTTCAAAGAGAAATTGTTGAAATCTGTTGCTGTTGTTTTGTTGATGCTTGCTGTAGTTTTTAGAGGTTATATTATGCATGTTTAAGTAGGTTTGATCTGATTTGATTGCATGATAGTGTTGTTTAATCAAGTTTGAGTTTGGAACTCAAAGCTTGATGCTTTAATGGTGATTTTGGATTGTTTGCATGAAGCTCGGTTTTGATGCTTTAGAAATGTTCCTTAGGGTCTAAATAGCAGGTCTGGAAGGTTTTGTTTGAATTGGATTTGTTTTGAGCAAGTTATGAATTTTTGGTTGAATTCTGCGAGGAACCGGAATTTCGGTTGTGCATTCGGAATTCCGGATGGGGTTTTGAAATTCCCAGAACCGAAATTCCGGTTGTGCAACCGGTCTGCCGGTTGGGAGATTTTCAGGAACCCTAGATTTTCTCGTTTTTATGTTATTTGGGGTATTGCCATGCTTTTTATCGATAGGGAAACTTTTAGTTTCTAGTTTAAGTCCCCGGGAAGTGATTTAGCGTATCACTTAATAGTGTTGTGATTGTTATGGTTTAGGAGCCTGTAAACTGCCGTGCAGTTCGTTCCAGTCAGGTTGACCGGCACACCTGAATTCGGAATTGAGGTAAGATTAGTATAACAGTATGCATATATATTACATGTTTAGCTTGCATGTTAGGAAGCCTGTTAGATTACATTAGATATGTATGTTGGCTTCGTACCATCCGACCATATCACATCGGTTAGGCTAGAGTATGACTAGCAGCTGGAGTATGATCAGTGAACCGAGTATAGGCTGATAATAGGATTGGTGGTACAGTGCTATGTGACCGTATCACATCGGTTAGGCTAGAGTATGACTAGGAGCTGGAGTATGACCAGTGAACCGAGTATAGGCTGATACTGTAACATATCGGTTAGGCTAGAGTATGACTAGCAGCTGGAGTATGACCAGTGAACCGAGTATAGGCTGTTACTTGTCAATAGTACCGTCTTATGAATGTTCGGGACTAAGTATCGTGTGGGACACGGCAGTTAGGGTTATGGTCAGGGGTATGGGCGTCTGATCATAACCCAGGATTTATGTATGATTATGATTTATGCTTTTCTTACTGAGTCTATCGACTCACAGTGCTATGTTTATGCGTAGGTAAGGGCAAGGCCAAGGCTGAGGAACCGTGAGAGCGAGCCGGTGAAGATTGTACATGTCGGGGCGGTTAGGCCTGGAGCGTACGATCCTCGGGACAGCAGTGCTTTTTGTAATTAGTCGCTAGGCGACAAGTGTTTTTTTTAGTCAGTAAACTTTTGTAAAGTGTTTTGTAATCGGGATCTCGAACATTTTTGTATAAATATTTTATAAGTTTAATTAAAAAGCAAAAATTTTAATTAATCACGATTTCCATATACCTCGTTGATTAGCAACGAGCTGCACAGTATGTTTAAAAAATCACGTAATACGCCTATGCTAGTTAGGGTGTTACAGAGGGAGCCACATCACAAGGAGGGATACGGTCCAAAGCTCAGACCAAGTAAGCAAACTTACTAGAAAAGATTCCATTAGGCTCCTCGGTCCAAATTCACTGGTCTTTGCCATGGCCACTAGGCTTACCCCCTTCAAAATATTACAAACAGTTTCAACATCAAAAAGGGAATAGAGCTTGAAGAGATCCCAATCTTTAGTGTCTAAAAGCAAGTCAGCAATCTTTTCAAAATCATTTGGATAATTGGCCACGAGTCTAGGGCAAAAGTCCTTCCCTTGGATTTGTTGGGACCTTAAAAGTAAGTATTTTAATGTTAGAATTCTTTATCACTCATAAAATATGCAATAACAAGATTCGATTTCATAGATAAGCATAATACATATTATTATAAGTGTATAAATATAGATCTAAAGAATGTCTTTGTCGATCCAAAGAGAAGAACGCAAATAGTATAAGCGTACCTTAATCCATAGATACTGAAGATCTTAATCCATCTTGTAGAGATGATCTTTGTTGTGATTTAGGGTAATGATCTTCCGAGAATACAAGACTTAAGTTCTCTAGTTTTCTCTCTTGATGGGGGAAGATGAGAATAGAGTGGCTTTTGTTTCTTGAGGATCACTACCAATATATGACCTCATAGGAAGGTTATAATTTTAAGTATTTCTAATTAACCCCTCAATAAATTAGAAATATCTCTTAAGGTATCTACACATTTAGCCCATGACACTTTAATATACAATGACACACAAATACTAAATGATCAGTTTATTTTAGGTCAAACTTCAACTAGCAATACACTAATATACATATGAGCCCATATTGAGGATTTTAATCCAACAATCTGTCACTTGGGCTACATATATTTTTTTGATTGTACACTGTGTAACCTTATAAGCGCTTAACTTTTGCTATCATAATTATATAGGTATTTCAAAACAATCTCGTCCAGTGATTATACTGACATAGGATATCAAAGCAGCTTTCGCAACATTTCGCGTGGATAAATCCATCAATGATCACATATATCAATCGTGGATGCGTAGCATAGAAACTACATACAAATGTGATGATCTTAGCATGCTTATCTCCAACTGGTCCTCATTAATTGAGATAAATTCTTTATAATTTCTAACTTTATACTTAAATCTCAATAGAAAGAATACGTTCAGAGTACTCAAAACTTAAGTTCATACTTTATTTACAGAATTAAAGCATAAATATGTGTCAGCTTGATAGAACATTCTAAATACAAACTCTCAATAAATCAACACAATCTTAAATAATACCACATCCATATATGAGCAACAAGTTTCTGAAAAGTCTTAAGTGGTGTATATCCTTAATGATCCAGATCTGAAAACCCAATCACAATAACTAGAACCAGTTTAAAGCACAGTAATCCAATTTAGAATTTTGCATGAAAAAACCTAATCTCACAACTTGAAATTCAAAGAGAAAAAAGAAGAACAAGCTTACCTTGAGCTTTGATCCTCCAAATTCTCTTAATTTCCTAGCCAAAACCCCTTGAAATTGCTAAGAAAATCTTGAATCCCCTTAGCCCTTAGTGTAGCCGAACCTAGGAGAGAGGGGCTTGGAATTTCTATTTTTTTTTTCACTAAGTGTGAATTAAAGGATATCAAATCCTATTATTCAACATAATACTACATAGCAAAAAAAGGATTACCACAAAAATCCACAAGCCCATAAAAGACAAAATTAGGGTAGAATTACTAATTTACCCTCCTTCTTCACCATGAAGCAAGCTTAAGATTTAAGGGTAAAATGATCTAAAATCATAACCTCTGAATAACTTGACATTCTAAATATCTAGCTATATTACTCCGCTATTTTTAAGGTATCAGACCATATCTAAGTGACTATATAGATTGTACGTCACATTCTATTGTTACTGGACATAAAATATGAAAATCATAAAATTACACATATATCATATTTAATACATTTAGAATTTAAATATATCTCCGTAATTACAAAAAATAATAATTAAGAGTATATTTCGAATATAAACCTTAATTATCTTTTAATTCTCAAAATAAAACTAAACCGTGATTACAAAATCTCTGGTTATTTATATAAAGGTAATGTAAACCCGTAATTTAGTTATACATAACTTTTATACATATATATTTAATTTAAGGCATATATAACTTCAAGTAAAGACTACGTTAATTTAAATTAATATGTATGTAAAATATCATTTAGTTTTAAAAAAGAGAAATGCTAAAGGGCACTATTGGTGCCTACCACCCTCCTACGTGTCAATATCGCTATTGGTGCAATTAAGTATCGGGTCCCATATAGTTTAATATAATAATTTTTATGGAGTATCGCTAACTAATTGTAAGTCGACACATCTAAAAGGTGCTAGGCACCACTGGTGCCCAATAGCAATGCTCTTTAAAAAAGCTACATATATTATGTCATAATCATTACTAACTCTGTTTGATAAGTATTATAATCATATTACTCAAATCTCTCTCTCCGGATCAAAGAAAAAAAAATTGGATATTATTTTTTGGCTAACAAAAATTGATAATATTTTGATATGATGTCGATATTTTAATTGAACCTTGCCTATGTAGCAGTACTAGTGGCACATAAGAAAAAGAGCCATTACCCATTAATGTGAAAATTGAAGAAGTATGGCCCCACCTCGGCGCACTAGCCAGAGTCTTGATCAATATTAGCTGTAAAGAATTCGAAACCAGTCATGAACATTCCTAGTCCTAGTCCTAGTCCATGAGTACTCTACCCTCTATACCTACCATAATACACGCACACATTTTAGTCTAAAAGAGTTAGCCATTTGTTCTAACAATCTTCTTCCAACTAAGCCGCCTTCGTCATTATCATTTATTATCCCTTTTCAACTCCCCACACACCGTACGTCTCGTCACTAATCAACCACACATATTTATCTATATATATATATACCCACACCACACCGCACCATTCAAATCCATTCCAAATAGATATATACTCTTCACAGAAAAAAAGAAAGTAAACAAATGGATGAATCACACACACAAACCCAGATCCAGGTTGTGGTTGAATCACCCAAACTCATCATCAACAACGACACAGCATTAAATCTTCATAATAATAATAATAATGTGAAGACGAAGAGTAGTAGTACAAAGCAACCCATATTATCATCTATATTAACCAAGTTTCACGCTGGTTACTTCCGAATAAGCATGTCACTCTGCAGCCAAGCATTGCTATGGAAAATCCTAGTGGAACCAAACGACGACGTTCACTCATTACGACAAGTGTTTCGCCTGGTTCCCTCAACGGCCTTCAACTTCTTATGGTCCTTAGCTCTGTTCACGTTGGTCTTACAGTCCCTTCTCTACATCCTCAGATGTTTGCTACACTTCCAAATGGTTAAGACCGAGTTTCTTCACCAAGTGGGAGTCAACTACCTATTCGCACCGTGGATCTCCTGGCTTCTTTTGCTTCAATCCTCACCCTTCGTTACTCCCAACACGCTTTACTACCAAGTGTTCTGGTGGGTTTTTGTCGTCCCCATTGTGGTTCTCGACGTTAAGATCTACGGCCAGTGGCTGACCAAGGGGAAGAGGTTTTTGGCGACGGTGGCTAATCCAACGAGTCAGCTGTCGGTGATCGGGAACTTAGTGGCTGCTCGGGCGGCGGCGGAAATGGGGTGGAAGGAGACTGCGGTGTGCATGTTCTCGTTGGGTATAGCGCATTATCTGGTTGTTTTTGTTACTCTTTATCAAAGATTATCCGGGGACAATGCCTTACCGGCGATGCTGAGACCGGTCTTTTTCTTGTTCATTGGAGCTCCAAGCGTGGCAAGCTTAGCTTGGTGCTCCATTAGTGGCAAGTTTGATATCGCTTCTAAGATGTTCTTCTTCCTCTCGCTCTTCCTCTTCATGTCCTTGGTAAGAGTTTTTTTTTTTTAATTATTAATTAAAGCACTTAGTATTAAGAAAATTCTTAGAAATAGAATGAAAAGTGCATGTGTCATTTTTTTTAGGAACAAAAAGTCGTACTTGTTGGATACGGAAATATTTTGTGTCAAAATCTTCCACTAAAAGTTGTTAGGCTAAATGATGTCCCTTGAGTTTTAAAGAAGAATTAAAATTGTTTTTGAATTATTGAGATTGTTTGATTTAAAGACTTTTGTCAAATTTTAATAAGAAAAATCTAATATAGATGAAAGTTCACGAGCATAATTTAACAATATCAAAGTTCCAGAGACATGATTTGTTAGATATCAAAATCTGGGGAACATGATTTAGTAGAAAATTGAATAAAATAATACAAATATCTTTATATTTAATAATCTTAATAGTTCAGGAGAAATTTTTAAAAGCCAAAAAAAATTAAAAGACATGATTTGATGTATATCAAATTGAAGAACAAAAATCTTAAATAATCAAGGTCTTAAATAATCAATATATGATATATATTGCATAGGAAAAAAAATTCTAAAAATTTCATAATGTTAATGACTAAATAAATATATAATATTTTTTTTTGAAATGGGACTAAATAAATAATTCAAGTATATTTAAATTAAACCATTATGGCACTGTAGCGGCATCTTTTGTATTCACATATTATACATATGCTTTGTTTTTCTAATTTGTTGTTTGTCAACACTAGCTTAGTATTTATTGCACATAGTTCTCATGTTCAAGTGGACTACATATACGACAAAGAAATAAAAAGAGTCAAATAAGGATAGTAATAATATTATTAGGATCGAATAATAACTAATAATATATAGCATGGTTATATCGATCTCGTACATAAATTTGTATAGATTATATGTTATTGATATTAATTAATATTGAAATTTTGCAGGTTGCAAGGCCAGAATTGTTCAGGAAATCGATGAAGAAGTTCCACGTGACATGGTGGGCCTACTCGTTTCCGTTGAGTTTGCTGGCATTAGCTGCAATTAAGTATGCAGAAGAAGTAAAGGGAGGGATAGCACACGCATTAATGGTAGTTTTATCGGCACTCTCAGTCTTGGTGTGTGTGGTCTTAATAGCTGTCACTGCAGTTAATTCAAACATTTTGTTACCACCATCATCAACTTCTTCTACTACTAGAAGTAATACTAAAACTTCAAGTATAAGTAGTACTAGTAGATGTGACTCAAGATAGCAAATACATATATATTATAGGTACTTACTAGCTAATACTAAGTAGTAACATATTTAGTATAACTAATTAATTAATCTTTTGTTGAAATATTTGTTCGTAAATATGTATAAATTTTATTGGGTTTGATTATGACTTTATTAGTTATTAAGATCTTGACATCAATAATGTAGAATTTTCTTTTTTCTTTTTTTTTTCTCAAAAAGTGTTATTTCAAAGAAACAAAAACGGTTACGTAAACTGAGCTGTCCAATTGATTTCTTTCTTTCTTTCATTCTTTCTTTTTCGCCAACTTTCCACGCACGTTCGAAGGAAAGTTCGTAGCCTTTTTAAGATATATGAAAATGAAATAATTGATATAGGCTAAAATTTTGGAAAATTATATAATAAATCTCTTTACAAGGATGTACCGATACATTTCTATCCGTTTAAGTATTTGAAATAATTTTTTAGTCAAATTCTTTTTTCGTGGTCATGTAAATTATAATTATTTATGATATCTTGCAAAATTTTAAAAAATTTTAAAAAGTTTAATACGCTGAAAATTACGTTCAAATACTATGTTGTACGCTTGACTATTTTATTTTATAAGCATGTAAAATAGACTGTTTGAACATTATTTTCTATTTTATAAATTATTTTGAATTTTTCAAAATTTTATATGATATCTTAAATAGTTATAACGTACATGAATATAAAAAAATTAGATTAATTTTTTTTTTTCAGAATGTTGAAATAAATAAAGGGTACAATAATACATTCTTTTTAAAAAAGTGCATTGTAAAATCACTCTAAAATTTATATATGCTTTCAATTAAAGTAGCAATTCATTATTTTGTTTTGTTTCAAATTTCAAATCAATGTGTAACAGTTAACTATTAAGAATATAGGGATATGATTTTGTCCCATGATATATTTTCACGGAGTATATTCCGTAATACATTAGATGGGTCTCGGGGTACATTAAATGAGTATCAGGGTACGTTTCTACTTTTTAACCCTAACTACCCCTAGATCAATCTCAGCCGTCAGATCAGATAACTCTCTCATCTGACGGCTATCATACATCACGGATTACAATCCGTGAAAGTACAATAACATGACAAAATCCTAAGAATATATTCTTAGAAAAGTAATAGGCCCGATGGATATACAAAGAGAACAATTTTATTAGGTATGATATTATATAAAAAATAGTAAAAATTACCCAAAATATGAGAAAATTTTAAAAGTTTACTTTTTTATTGCATAAATAAATAAAGTTAAGTGGTTATGGATTTTTTATTTTGTTTTTCTTACATTTATATGGTTTTTTTATGCCATATTTTTGTATAAAAAGTAGAAATCTCATATTTTAAAACAAGAATAAGTTTTGCCGGAAAATTTGCTGGCACCGGAAAAGTCGCCAAAAAAGTTACCGGCACCGAAAAAGTCGTCAGGAAGATTACGGTCGCCAGAAAAGTCGTCGAAAAGTCACCGAAAGTCAACAGAAAAGTCAACGTCACCGGAAAAGTCAACGAAAAAATCAACGTTGCTGGAAAAGTAACCAAAGTAAATGTCTCATATATAACTAAAAATATAACCGGTTATATGAATAAAAACTAATAACTGAAACCGGTTATAATTGAAATATAACCGGTTCTGTAACATAATAAATAAATATAAATAACATAAAATAACTCAAACCAGTTATAATTAAAATAGAATCGGTTTCATAACAGTGTTATAATGAATAAAAATAAATAACACGAAAGAACTCAAACTGGTTATAACTAAAATAGAACCGGTTATATAACATAATGAATACAAACAAGTAACACGCAATAACTCAAACCGATTACAATTAAAAACAAAGAAGAAATCAGTTCCTAAAACATTAAAATATAAATTAAAGACAAAACTAGTTTCATAATAAAATACTTCATAACACATAATACCTCATAAAAATTAGTTATAATTTTTTTTAAAAAAAAATGTGGGGATCAAATGTCTCGTATATAATAAAAATAGATCCAGTTCTATAACTTAATGAATAAAAATAAATAACTCAAACTGGTTATAATTTAAAAATAACCGGTTCTGTAACATAATGAATAAAAATAAATAACACAAAATAATTTAAACCAGTGATAATTAAAATAGAACTGAATCTGTAATAGTCCTATAATGAATAAAAATCAATAACACGAAATAACTCAAAACCGATTATAACTAAAATAGAACCGGTTATATAACATAATGAATACAAACAAGTAACACACAATAATTTAAACCGATTACAATTAAAAAAATAAAAGGAAAATCAGTTCCTAAAATACTAAAACATAAATTAAAAACAAAACTAGTTCTACATCGTAACACATAATACATCATAAAACCGATTATAATTTTTTTTAAAAGGTGAGGATCAATTTGAAAAAATACTGAAGCATAAATATGAAAAGAACCAGCTCCGTAACAAAATAAATAACACAAATAATAACACACAATAACTAAAAATATAATATAAAAAAACCGTTTATATTTTAATTATAACCAGTTTGAGTTTTTGTGTGTTATTTATTTTTATTCATTATGTTATTGAACCGGTTCTATTTTTATTGTATCTGAGACATTTGATCCCCGCTTTTTTTTTAAAAAAAAATTATAATCGGTTTTATGAGGTATTATTGTTGCGATATTTAGCGCACGCAAGTGTACGTATCGTTTAAAGTAGTAGACTCACTAGGAGTGAGGTCGATCCCACAGGGAGTGTAGTTAAGTACGTTAAAATTAAACTTTTACTTCTATTTGGTTAAATAAAAAATAAAGAAAGAATTAAGAATAAGAAACTAGTAAGAAACAATTATACAAGAAAATTGAAAGTTAATAAAAACTAGGGCTTCGATTTCAATTGTTTTTATTGAAAGTTAATATGCAATAGCAGGCTTACTAAGGTAATTTATAGTCTTCTCAGATATATAAATCTCAATTACATGCAAACTTTCTACTCTCGTGATAAATTTAACATGCAACAGGCATTAAACACAGAAACCCTATAAGCTATCTAAACCATATAGGTACTCTCGTCCTATATCGAAATTCAGTTCTATTCTACTATAGCATATTTGACACTCACTTCTCAGATCTCGCATCAAAATCATAGACAGTTAATTGGTGATCAGGCAATTAAAAGTAATTAAGCACAAATAAAATAGAATACATAGAAATTAGGGGGAAAATTAATCATATTAAAACCATAAACAATGTTAAACAATATCCATCTAACCCTAATTAAAGTGTTTAGCTACACATGTTCATGAGAGCACAATCACACATATTAACTTTAAGAAAAGAGATGAAAATAGAGAAGAGAAGAATGCTGAAAACCCTCTGAAGAATGCCTCCAATATTGCAGTTGATCTCTCCACTTTGCATCTGTATTCTCTCTGTTTTTCTCTCTAAAATTGCTTGATGAAATCAATTCCATTCTTCCCTTTATATAGGCATTGAAGGCCTAAAAATATGGAAAAAAACGCAATATTTAAATTCCCATTCGGATTTAAATTTTTGGGAAACCTCAAACGAGATATTTTTTTTTCTGCTGCGTTGACTGATAGTATTTTGGCCATAACTCTCTCAATATTGCTCAGAATCGGACGATTCAAGATGTTCCGGAAAGATAAAAGAGAGATCTAGAACTTTCATGTTTTGACTTTTTCCAAAATCTGAACAAAACATCGTCGAATTAAGGCTTGAAGTTTCGGCTTGCACAATTTTCTCTATTTTAAATATCATGATATTTTTATCTTTTTCCCATCTTTTTCTCTGATATTTTTCTAATCTTCTTCTATTTTAAATCTGTAAAAATAAAAGATAACAAGCGTAAAAATGCTCCAAACACGATTAAAACTTAATTAAAAATATACTAAACTTAATCTAAAATTAATACTAAAAATAACCTAACAATTATGTGTTATGAAGTATTTTATTTGTGAAACTAGTTTTGTCTTTAATTTATATTTCAGTGTTTTAAGAACTGATTTCTTCTTTGTTTTTAATTGTAATCGGTTTGAGTTATTGCGTGTTACTTGTTTGTATTCATTATGTTATATAACCGGTTCTATTTTAGTTATAACTAGTTTAAGTTCTTTCGTGTTATTTGTTTTTATTCATTATAACACTGTTATAGAACCGGTTCTATTTTAATTATAACTGGTTTGAGTTATTTTATATTATTTATTATGTTACAGAACCGGTTATATTTCAATTATAACCGGTTTGAGTTATTAGTTTTTATTCATATAACTGGTTATATTTTTAGTTATAAATGAGACATTTACTTTGGTAACTTTTCCAGGGACGTTGACTTTTTTGTTGACTTTCCGGCGAATTTCCGGTGACTTTTCCGACGACTTTTTCGACAACCGTGATTTTCTGGTGACTTTTCCGGCAAAACTTATTGTTGTTTTACATATATGGGATTTCTATTTTTTTTTTACAAAAATATGGTATAAAAAAACCCATATAAATGTAAAAAAAATAAATAAAAAAAACCCATAACCCTATAGTGTTATTTATTTATGCCATAAAAAAATAAACTATACCCTCAATTCCTATATTTATGAAAATTTCCCTAAAAAATATTATATTAAGTTATATACATACTTAATTAAATTAATAATAATATAATACGGTTTTAAGTACTATTAGAAGTCAAACAGAATTGTTAATGAGAAAATTATATTCTATACTTATTTTTTATTTTTTATTGTAATTTTTACTTTTATTTTATTATTCTTTAATTTATATTCTATTTTATATGCATTCGAAATTCTAATTTTGATAAATTATGTGAGGTTATATTTGATATTTTGATTATAAAAAAATATTTATTAATAAAAATTATTTTAAAGTTATATTTAATTAATGTGTAATAAAAAAGAATAATCAATTTGCTTTTTTTTTTTTGGGCTTAATAGTATGCTCATTTGAAAAAGGCCCACACATGATATATAGAAGGAAAATTTACATTATGGCACGTTAATAGTAATTTATTTACTTAAATCATGTGATCTAATTTAATATAAAATATTATCTTTTATTATACCGTTTGAAAATTTTAATTATTTTGCTTTTAATACAATAGGTGTTAGGTGCTAACATCATCAGTATATTATAATTTTAGTGGCTTTAATTTATTTATTTTTTATTTTTAAGTAGGGATTGTAGAATATAGTCTTACTTGAGATAATTCTTTCTTATTGATTTTTTAAAAAATATTTTGCCACACGGTAAGTCTTTTGGGCTAAAGAGTATTATCATCACAACCTACATTTTATGGTGATCATTTTAATATGTAGGAAATATATATTTTATCGCCGTCATAATAATTTAAATAAACTATATGGTTGCTTATAGTGCTAATTATTAAATGCTCATTGATTACCTTTTTACAAAAGAAAACTTTATTTTATTTAATTGACTCGAGTTTATGTTTAAAAGTAGAAAATAAATTATTTTAATTAAGTGACTCAAGTTTATTTTTATAATTGGTTGATTAGTTTAGGTTATATGTGAGACATAAATTTGTAATTCTTTTTCAATTTATAGGTGGAATTTAAATTAATGAGTCCTAAAAATGTACATTATTTTCCATTTTGTTTGTTGTTTTACTTGTTCGTTAATCAGAATACATTTATATATAATTCACGTTTTATGATCATAAGTGACTAAAATATGTATTATATATTTTTTATAAAAAATATTACTACGCAATATATTACATAGAATCATTTACTAATTATGCAAGTTTCATAGACTAATAAATTAATTGGCGTATATCATTATGTTTGATTATAGTTTACTCTATTAAAAAATATAAAATGTTGTTCCAACAAACAGAAACTAGTAGGTTTATTGACATATATAATGGTAGACTATATGAAATAAAATAAATTGTCGTTCCAATATATATACGAAAAGAAAAATAAAAATTTATTTCAATATGCCAAAATAAACTAATAGATTTATTAGCATATACGATGGTAGGCTATATGAAAAATATAAACAAAGAATAAAAATTTGTTTCAATATGTTAAAATGAACCAACACTACAAAAAATTGCTACTTTTAGTGACAACTTTTTAGTCACAACATAATTTTTTTGTGACTAAATGTGACTTTTAGTCACAATAAAATATTATTTGTGACTAAAATATAGTATTTAGTTACAAGTTGTCACTCATTTAGTTTTAGTCACAACAAGTATTGTGACTAAAAATACATTTAGTCACAAAGAATTGTAATTTTTGTGACTAATACTTTTATCCACGGACCTTTTAGTCACAACATATGAATCATAATTTATAATTAGTCACAATTTTTTCACTTTTAGTCACAAGTTTTGTTGTGACTAAAAGTAAGATTTTTTGCAGTGCAATAAGTTTATTTGGCATATTTGAGTATATGCATATCTTTTTATTTTAAAATTGATGATTTTATCAAAAGTAACCAATTGGTATCTTATCGAAATCATAACTAATTGGTCTAAAAAAATATGTCTTATTAGTAATGATTTAAAAGTTATTTGTAACTCTAATCTTTACTCAATTAATCAAAATGTATATATTAATTTATAAAAAAATATATATTTTTAAAAACAGATTATTAAAATGGTAGTTTATTAGATGACAACTCATTATTTTGGAAAAATAAACTTAAAGTTATTCAAATATATATTAATATAACCTAAATAATTAATTAATCATTAAAATGTATACATGTAAGTTTTAGAGATAACCAAAAAATATCTCAAATTATATAATATAAAAGTGATACTTTTTTTTATGAAAAAGTTACTTATTGGTTTCTTATCAATATCATAAGTAACCAAAAGGTTACTTTTGAAACGCAGGAAATTAACAAAAAAAAAAAAAAGAAATTTCAGGATTAGTTTCATTTCAGGCATATTATTTTGAAATTAAGGTATTTTTTAATGATGTGGCAAGATATTATTGTAATTGAGATTTGTTAAGTTATTTTTGTAATTATTTTATATTTTATGTATATTTTTGAAAAAATCCCTATATAGAAAATCCTGTTGTTTAAGTTTCAAAAAAATCCTCTATACTTATTAGCCGTATATCTTTGAATACCTTTTGTTCTATTCTTTTGACTAATGCTAAAGCACCATGAGAGGCATTATTAATGGTGGTGATTGGAGAAATGTTTGATGATGCTTACAAGAAGCTAACTATAAAGATATTTGGATGCCAAATTAAAAAGGTAAATGCCAAAACTTAATAAGAATGCCATACTCATTTTTTAAATAAAATTATTTTAAATAATATATTAAATAGTAATTTATGATATTATAGTAACAAATTTGAATAGGGTTTACTATTAGAGTATTTTTAAAAGGAAGAATATTAAAAATAATATAAAATTAAAATAAAATAAAATATTAAATTATTAGATGATGTAGAGAATTTTTTGTAACTTTTGAAAAGTGCCACAATTAGAGACGCTCTAAAACGTGGCGTATCATTATTAATACATTTTGATCTCGAAATTTATATATTTTAACTTTATAAATAATATGAGAAATCACTACTAAATTATAAGACTCCACATTAGTATAATATTAAGTATTTTAAAGTGCCAAATAACATTACTCGTATATTACCTTAGTTCTGGAATTAGTGGAAATCCAATAATTATGCAAGATGCAAGGCTCATTTCTAAGCCGATTCGTTGAGACATGACAGGAAAAAAAAAAATTAATTAACATAGGTGTCGTTTGGCAACA
The DNA here is from genome assembly GCF_029168945.1 of Cannabis sativa. Classification (NCBI taxonomy): domain Eukaryota; kingdom Viridiplantae; phylum Streptophyta; class Magnoliopsida; order Rosales; family Cannabaceae; genus Cannabis; species Cannabis sativa. The sequence goes on along the minus strand of NC_083608.1, from coordinate 40,463,497 downwards.
CTTATATTTTTTAATTTTTTAATCACAAAATGAAAGTAAAATTTTTGTTTTTAAAAAATTTATTTTTGAAAAACAAAAATGCCTTCTGTAACCACTTTTGTTTTTCAATTTTAAAAATAGAAAATAAAAGTGTGTTCTATAAAGTTCGTTTTATTTTTATTTTTTGATTTTATTTAAGTCGGGTCTAGATCCAGGGTCGGATTCGGGTTCAAGTCAGAAGCCGGGTTCAGCGCCAAAGCCGTGGGGAGGGAATTTGGGTCCGGATCTGGTCGTAATCAAAAGATTGATTAAGAAAAAAAAACTGTTTAAAAAAATATTGAAAGTGATTTTTTTTGTTTTTAAAATTTTGATTTCTAATTATAAAATTGAAAAGTAAAACCAGTTTTATAACATGTTTTTGAAAAATATTTTTACTTTTTCACTTTTAAAAATAGAAAATCGATTAAAAAAATGTTACCAAACGCTACCATAGTGAACAATCTGTGAAACAAAATGGTATAGTGAACGAATAAATAAATGAATGAAAATGATTAGGCTTTGTTTTTTAGTTATTTTGTGAGATATTTTTTAGTGGCTAATCTCTACTCCTTTTAGAGCATCTCTAATCGAGATGTGATGATGTAAAACTAAAATAAAATTTAGAAGAAAATTTATATATATACTGCTATAAATTAATGCAAATTTGGTATATCATTTTCTTGATGCAAAATTTGTATTCTCATAAGTAATATGTATTATTTCTGTTTATATTTATGCTATTTTGATTATTTTAATATTATATTTAACTATGGCATAAAATTACTAAAATAAATAATAAAGTTATTATTATTTATATTTGTAATAAAAATATTAATTAATATAAAAATTTTCAATTATAAATTGAAACACAATAAAAGTATCATTTTGAGATTGAGAGATTAAGTAAGATAGTTACTCTACTTTGATTTTTGCCCACATGGTATGTCCACATAAGCAAGATTGATGTTACGTGGAGTACAACCTGTTCGCAAGAAGACTAAGTTACCATGCACAACGTACCAGTTCACGAAGAGTCAAAATACCCAACCAGGACAAAGAGACAACAAAATGGCCAACTATAGGGGTCTGGCCGGACCATCCCTGGCCGGCCATGGTGCAGCATAGGCCACCAACTTCTCTTCTTGCAGACACTTTTGGTGTCTCTGTAGCTTTCAACTTGGACAGACATCCTCAGCTACGAATTGACTTCAACAACCCACGAAAATAAGGGTTTAATTTCAGTTATTTACCTATTCTTTAGAATAATTAATAAGTTATTTTCTTATTTATTTAGTATGTAATAAATAGGTGATATCTCCTCATTTTAAGGAATATCAACCTACAATCTTCTGTAAGCTCTCTCCTATATAAAGAGCACTAGGTTAAACCTAAAAGCTCTAAGTTCTTGAGTTCAAGCACTTGAAACCCTAGTTCTCTCTCTCTCTCTCTCTCTCTCTCTCTCTCTCTCTCTCTCTCTCTCTCTCTCTCTCTCTCTCTCTCTCTCTCTCTCTCTCTCTCTTACATGCCACTTGCAGTGTAGTAGAGACTAAGTCTCACTCATCTCACTTCCTTGAGATCTGCCTCATATTCTCACTATTGTAATCCAAAGACAGCCACTCTAGAACTCACAACACTTGTGATATGAGTGGTATTATCTATCATATCAATACAACTAAACGAGGAGTAGGTCATTACGTGCTAACTAAAGAGCCAAACCTCTATAAAATTACTGTGTCCATTTATTTACTTATTCTAGTTATTTACACATGGTGATTCTGATCATAAATAAGACTCCATTGTCTGTTAGCCAAATTTAAGGTCAACATTTTAGTGCTTTCATTGAGAGCGTTGTCTGTTGATCTAATCAAGCACCATGGATGTAATAAGGAGAACTCCGACTACAACTTCTGCTTCATTGGGTCTTCCTCAAGACCCCATGACTGTTGATCCTGATGTTCGTGTTCTAGCCACCACTAGAATTTCCACCAACCCTGCCAACCCAGAAGGCCCAATAAACTCGACCAACATAACTGGTCTGGTCGACCTTGCTAACCCGACTGGTCCTAATGAACAGCCTCTATCGTCCAGGGTAGATCCACCATTGGCACCTCACATAGAGGGTTTAGTCAATGTGGAGCAGCCCCCGCGAACCACGACTGACTCTAGTCCCTAATATTATGCTGGGGAAATAGGGCTAGGAATTGATGAACCTCATGTAGACTTGGGAGAAGACTTTGAATTGGCCAGACTTAGAGAGGTTGTATGCCAAGTCGGCCAAGCTGAAGAACCACACGATGTTGGTTGTGATGCATTTGCACAATAAAGACGCAAATTTCTAAGATAAATGGATGACCAGGAGTACATTTTCTGATCTCATCAGGTGGAGATGGACCACCATAACAAGGAAGCTAGTGACCTGATAAGGTGATTCAATGAAAGAAGTGTCAAGAGAGGTCAGGATCTGATTAGAGATTCTCTCAAAGGGAAACTCATCGAAAAATTGGGCAGGGTCCACAGGAAAACAGTCCAACTAAGCTCTTTAGGAACGAGAACGAACTTCCCCCTGCCTGAAGATGGACAAGTCCTGCCACACAGATCTAGTGGCGGGAGTAGCCAAACTCTGGCACCTGCTGCCATGGCACTACTACAAAACTCACATTTAGCGTCAATTTTAAAGTGACACATAAAGAATGTCTAAACTGACCCTATAACCACAGATGCAAATATTGAGATTTTCGCTTCATTCATTAACCGACGCCAAAAGTTTTTTGCTTCAGTTCATAACTGAAGCAAATAGTAATGTACTGACGCCAAAAGGTTTCTACTTCAGTTATAAACCGAAGCGAAGAAACAAAAAAAAAATCTGAACCGCCACCACCACCACACCTCATCAAACCACCACAAAAACCCATCACCAACAACAAATATTGCCACCAAACCCTATCGGACCACCACCAAAGCCCATCGAATCACCTAAAGTACCACATCGAACCACCACCATCCCATCGGACCACCACCACACGCCTATACTGCCTACAAAAAAAAAAACCAGAGAGAAAAAGAGAGAGTTCAGAGGAGAAAGATAGATCGTAGGAGAAAAAGAGAGACATTAAAGGAGAAGAGTGAGAGAGAGAGAAAGAAATTACCTTCGAACGGTCGTGGCGGCAACGTGTCTGAGTTGTTGGGGGTTTCCACTACCTGCGATGGCGACTTGGCTCCGATTTGAGCTGAGCGGTTTGGGACTTTCAAAAATAAAGAGAGAGAATGAGAGTTGATGGAGAAAGAAAGAATGTTAGAAATGGGGGAGGCGACTGGGGTTACTAAATCTTTAGGGTTAGGGTTTTCTTAAATGGGCCCGAAGCCCGTTATTATGTTTGATTTTTTTAAGAAAAAAATTAGGAAGTTTGCGTCGGTTGTGCACTCAGGCAAAAAGTGAGATTTTTGCATCGGTGCACAACTGAAGCTAATTCTCTAAAAACCGATTCTAAACCTGCGTCTGCCCATAACTAATGTCATAACCGACGCAAAATGTAATATTTGTAGTAGTGTGGGGATCGTCTAGGTATCTCTGGCTCTTTAACACCCCCACTTAGCCAACCTTTGGTCATCAGCCATTTAGTAGTGCACCTTTGGCCAACCTACAAACTGAGATTCCTCTCTAAACCATTTGGGAGCAAGTTGTTCTAAGGCCAATCTTTATCCAGCTAGGTTTGGGAACGGGTGGAAACACCATAGACAACATCAACTCGAGGAGTGAGAATCAAAGTGATATTGTTCCATCATTGAACAATCACTTTAGACAATTGGATCCACCAAACCCAAGCAATTAATGTGATCAACCCCTACCAACACACTGTTGCATCGGCCAATCAGCGGAGCACAAGCAGTCAGTCACTACCCAACATAGGGCTAGTTGGCCATGGCCAGTTGTTTGACCCAGGCTTGGCTGACCAGAGTCTGATTCCAAGCCTGGGGCTGGTCGACCATGAACATACCCTTTCCCAGGGTATGGACGACCAAGTCTTGGCTAACCCAGGGCTACATCCCAACCAAGAAGGGCCACTCAGCCAGGCTCCTACAGCATCAGATCTTTTTGTGCAAGCACAGTTGGACCAAATAAGAAATATGATAAAGGGCTTAGCTGGCCCAAAACCATTAGACCTTGAACTAGATAGGTCAAGGGGCTCTCCATTCTCAGCATACATCAATGCATTAAGTTCAAGATGCCAGTATGGAAGATTTATATTGGGCAAGAAGATCCTCTCGCACACATCAAGTACATTGAGATGCAGACAGATCTCCAAAAAGTTACTGGTGATGTGTGGTGCCAGATCTTTCCGGTGACTGTCGGGAACAACCCAGCAATGGTACTTCAAGCTGGCTCTAGAAAGATTCAATTCTTAGAATGAATTTTCATGAGAAATCTACACACAATTCTCATCCTAGAGACAGATACCATCACAACTAGAAGACCTTGTTGAGGTCAAACAGCAACAAGGCAAACCTTTGAAGGATTCTATCTAAAGGTTTATGGCCTAGGCAACCAAGGTCAAAGGCTTAATAGAAGAAGGCCATTATACAACCATAATGGGAGGTATCCTTCCGTTGAGTGACTTCTAGAAAGACATCCAGAGGATATCAACCAACAACATGAAGGAGTTCCTCGAACGAGCAAACAACATCATAAAACTGAAGGAAGACGTCAGACAAGCCCAAACAGGAGGAAAGTCAACAATATGCAGTCTCAGAGTGCTGTACAACCCCAAGACCTGACAAACAAGTAGGCCAGCACTAGTAGTGCCAACCAACCCTCCAATAGCAAGAATACTAGAGGCAAGCGCAACAACAACAGTTCTGGCTGGAGCAGTGTCAAAAAGGGAAAACCTGAGACCATTTACATGGCCACTCTAGCTACTTTCCCATACAAGAATCCCCTTCCTATTAAAAAAAGAGATGAGTAAGAGGGACATGTCTAAGTTCTGTCTATTTCATAATGATTTCGGCCACAACACCAACGAGAGTCAAAACTTGAAGAGGGAGATTGAATTCCTTATAAGAAAAAACATACGCCTTGTTAAAAATTCTCCCTAAAATATACCTGTTACATAATCATGCTCCTTTTGATAAGTTTTGTTTCTTTTATTGCTAAAATTTAGTATTTTTACCCACTGAACTTTGACCAATACTAAATTTTCTCCCGTTCATTAAAAAAAGTTAAATTTTCAAATTTTAGTTTTCTAATAATTTTGAAATTATTGAAAAAACCTGATAAAATTATTAACTTTATAAGAAAAAAAAATTAAGTTTACTTGAAAAACTTAAAATTATTACTAAAAAATAGAATAATTATCAATTTTGTTAAGAATACCCTAAACTTTTACATTTACAGAAATTTAATCATTCTATTAGGTTCTGTCCTATTATTCCATTTAAATGATGATGTGTCTTTGTAAACTGGTAACTTTGCCCCCTAAACTTTGACGATTATCAAATCGTACCCCTTCAAAGTAAAAATGAGAAAGATTCAATATTTTTTTAAATAAATCTTAAAAAATTAATTTATATCTTAAGAAAAAATCATTTTAAATGATTAAAAAATGAAAAATAAATTAAGGTGTCATTTGGTAATACTTTTGTTTTCTAATTTTTAATCACAAAATGAAAGTAAATTTTTTTTTTAAAAAAAAACAAAAATGCGTACGGTAACCACTTTTGTTTTTCAATTTTAAAAATAGAAAATAAAAGTGTGTTCAGTAAAGTTTATTTTCAATGTCATTTTTTGATTTTATTTAAGTCAGATCTAGGTCTGGGGTTGGATTCGGGTTTGGGTCAGAGGCCAAGTTCAGTGCCAGGGTCGTGGGGGATTTAGGTCCGGGTCTAATCGGAGTCCAAAATATTGATTAAGAAAAAAAAACTGTTTTAAAAAATGTTGAAAAATAATTTTTTTTTTTGTTTTCAAAATTTTGATTCTCAATTAAAAAGTTAAAAAGTAAAACAATTTTATAGAACATGTTTTTGAAAAATACTTTCGCTTTTCTAATTTTAAAAATGGAAAACTAATTAAAAATGCTACCAAACGCCATCTAAAATTTTTAAACTAATTAATTGACTTAGAAAATTATTTATTTTTTTATTAAAAAATTCATTTTGATATTAAAAAAATATATTAAAATTTTATTTTCGTAAAAACTAAATTTTACGGGAACAAACTTAAGTATATTTTGTTCTTCTCAAAAAATATAGATTTGTTTAAGCAAACATAATATTTTTTTAAAAAAAATTTAATTTATAACTTTTTTTCAAAATTAGTTTATATTTTTGTTGAATTTTTAATTATTTTCTGTATTTGTTAAGATATGAGTTTCTAAATATAAATAAGTTTGGTATTTTCTTCAAAAAAATTTAGTTTATTTAAATTATTTATTTAATTCTCAATAATTTAGGTTTAATTTTTAAGATACGTGTTTATAAAGAAAATAAAGTTTGAAATCTTTTTTAAGAATAATTTATTTTTTTAAGTAAAATTAATATTTTTAATTAATTTGATATTTTTATTAGGTTTTTTAAATAATTTTTATTATTTTTTTCAAAATTAATAGAATATTATAATTGTTTTTAAAATATAGAATATTACAATTTTAAAATATTTTTTTTTAATAAAATGGGGGCAAAATTTTGTATCGGTCAAAGTTTAGGGGGTAAAAATGCTAATTTTTAATGGTAAAAGAAACGGAACCTAAGAGAAGAGGCATTATTATGTAATTGTTATATTTTAGGGAGAATTTTTAACAAGCCGTATTTTTAGGGGGTAAAATTAGGTAGTGCCGAAAGTTTAGGGGCAAAAATGTTAATTATTGAAAATCAAATAAAATTATTGAAAATCTAATAAATAATTTAAACAAACTAAAGTTTTGTTAAGAGAAAATCAAACTTATTTATATTTACAAACTCATGTCTTAAAAAATAAAAATTTAAAATTATTTGAAAAAAATAGAAATTAAACCAAAAAAAGTTATGTTTACTCAAACAAATCTAGATTTTTGGAGAAAAAATTGACTCAAACTTGTTCCGGCAAAATTTAGTTTTTACAAAAATTGAATTTGTAATATTCTTTTTTTTATATCTAAATGGATTTTTTATTAAAAAAAATTAATTTTTTAAATCACTTAATTAGTTTCAAAATTTTGATTTCAATTTTAAGTTTCTTAATTATTCAAAAATAATTTTTTTAAGATCTAAACTATTTTTTAAGATTTACCAAAAATAAAATGTTGAATATCTTTCTTATTTTTATTTAAAAAGGGTACAGTTTCATAGTTGTCAAAGTTTAAGAGACAACATTATTAATTTACAAAGACACATGAGCATTTAAACGAAATAATGAGAGAGAACATTACACAAGGACTAAATTTTTGTAAATGTAAAAATTTAAGGAAAATTTTTAACAAACCAGAATAGGATCGTGTTGAAAGTTGAAGACAAAATTGTTAGGGAAAAAAATAGAAAAATACAAAAAAGGAAAAAAAAATTACAAAAATACTTTACGCCGGCCCATTAAATATTTATACAGTCCACATACAAATATTTACAAAAATACCACATGCACTAAGCCTTCAACTGTACAGAGCGAACCATGAAGATGAAAATACCTCGATCGTTTCAAAACCGCAAAACAACCAAAATGAAACCAAAACGAGGAAAATACAACTATTAATTCTGGCGAAATCAACTGGAAAAGAAGACCTGCAATGATCTAAACAGAAAATGACGAAAAAAAATCAGAAAAACTGTGAAGAAACTGAAATTACACATTTGTTTTCTGTTTTATTCGATCAAAATAACTCCCCCTAATATCGAAATCTATATTCATGAAATGTAGATCTGTAACAAACAGATCTGGAGCTCCCACCAAATCCAAAATAATATATGATGTGAAAAATTAAAAAAAAAACCTCATGAATAATACATCTACGTTATATACAGTTGCATTTTGATTGATTACTAGTTTCCAATATAAATATATTTTTTTAGAAACACAATAAGAAGAGTAAATTCGAATTAAGGTACAACCAGTTACGTATAAGTCTGTTTATTTTTTGTTTTGGTTGCCTTATAGTTGCATTATCGTTTTATGATAGTTTATATATTATGCAGGAATTTAATTTGACGGGGACTAAGAAATAGTAGTTATACATAGTAAGTTTTGTGCAAATAGTTGCATATTAGTTTTATAATGAAATAACATATGCAAGTAGCAAAACTATAGTAAAACTACTAAACAACTGTATATAAACTAAAATTCAAGAAAAACTCTTTGAACATCAACATCCATAATAAATCTCATTGTTACCCATTGATGATATAAAAATGGTCAGGAAACAATTAGACAAAAAACATATTAAAAAAAATACATACAAAAGGTGTTTACACTATTAAAAAACTATGAAAAAACTATTACAAAATGAGAAATAATCAAATGAAGAAACTGAAATGAAAAACAATAAAACATCTCGAAAAAGAAAAATAGAAAAAAAAAACAACAAAATAAAATATAAATTAAGACTAAACAAACGAAAATGAAAAACTCATAAAAGAACAAATAAATTAAACTTAAAAAATGGAAGCCCTAAAAACCAAACAAAACTAAAAGAAATGTTAAAATGAAAAACCTAAAATAGTAAAATCAATAAACACAAAACACACTAATGTCAAATACGAAAAAAATTTCAAAAAGGGGGGAAACGAAAAAGAAACCGAAAACAAACCTGAGATCGAACACCAGCTCCATCTTAATCATTTTTTGAGCATCATCTTGATGAATTTTTTCCTGGGCAGCAACCTTTGATTTTTTTTAGGAGGAGCTCGCTCATGTTTCGACAATTGAGGAACAAAATTTGGAGTCATTGTCTTAATCCTATTAGCTACAGATTTCAACCCCATTTTAGAACTTTTCTTTGGCAAAGGGAAAAGAGAAGAGTTCAGCTATGGAGGTTTTATTTTTTTAAAAAAAAAACTGAAAAGAAATTGAAAATAATAAAAAAAAAAAAAGAAGAAAAGAAAAAGATAAGGGAATGATGTAAGGTGTGATTGATATAAGTCATCAATCAATGACGTGTGTGGCTGCATGCATGGATTGTGTGTGCAAGTGGTAAAAGTGTAATAAAATAAAGTTAATCTGTATAAATATTGTTTAACCGTGTGAAGATATATATGTAATAAAGTGTGTATTTCGTATTTTGGTGTAAAAATTTCTTTTTTAATTATTTTTTATATTAATTAAAAAAAAAAGGCACTTTAATTAACGTTTCTCCAAGCAACCTTGTGTAAAGTGTTGTATTCCAAAGATATTAAAGGCCTTTACCAATATGCTCATGACTTCTAGAAACTTAGACAAGGGTTGCCTAAATAACAGGCAACAATTTTTTAAATTAGCTTTAATTAATAGTACAACGATTCTTCTTAGCCAACCCCTACCCCAATTTCGTCCACTCTATTATACTTACCAATAACTCAAATTCTCAATTTTTCTTAATCGTCTTTCTGAAGATAAAAAATTATCTATGATCTACATCATCAATGACGCTGAGTAACTAACTATAGTTGACTAAGATTTTTTCTATCTCTTTCTTGTGATTTGGCCACACTTCTCTATTGTTGGACATTCGTTCTTTTTTACTTTTTTATTTGGTTAATAATAAACTTAAAAATCCGACAAACTAGCTCTAAGATAGCGTAAAAGGAATAAGAATAAGAATATAAATATTATATATTAATAAGTAAATAAATAAAAACCATTTACAGTGCTTTACTCTAGCCAAACCCATTAATTTACACTTGGTAAAGCTTTAGCCACATATAGTGTCCCAAATATGTATAATCAAATACACAATAATATATTTCTACCTTCCCTTAAAGACTTGTTCTTAATAATATATGGGAAAAAAGGAAAGAGGAGAATTATAATTTGGATTACGGAAGTAGGTGATTGGTACTATTCCATCTAATTGACAGTTGGCTTAGTATAGCGATTTAAGAGCTTCCAATTTGACCAACTCATCGATAAAAATGAATATTAAAAAAGAAAAGAAAAATAGGCATTAACAGAAATGACCCCAACCAAGGTTGCACTACTCAGTCTCGGGTTGGTAAATGTGCTGTTATTATAGACATTATTTTTTCACTTCTTTAACTATTTACATTTACATCCAAACCTACCAAAAATGCATGCTCGGGAATCTGTAATAAAGATTGCTCACTTTGGAACTCTTGGAAGTTATAGAAAGTTTCCCAAATTAAATATACCTACTACAAATTACAAACAAAGAGTACGATGTAAGAGTTTTTTTTCTTTTCTTTTCTTACTTCAACAGTAAATTGGTTAGTTAATAATTAATTACCAATTCTCCTTTTAAAATTTTTGGGGGTTCTTTATTAATGATGAATATTTTGAAAGGGAGTTGTTCAAAAATAAACTGTGCCAACATATTAATTACTATGTTTAACATAAACTCACAGAAACTATTTCAGAAATATAATTTTGAAAAATCTCATCAGTGAAGAACAGTAAAAAAAAGATCTTTCTATAATTTCTATAATTTCAAAAATGTTGAACTAAGAGGAAGTAAGAACTTTTGTCTCTCCTTCTCAAGAATGAGATTATTCAAATTGAAAACAACATTTGTCTTCTCTCTAGGAGAAACCTCAAGAATGTCTGCCCTGTTTTTACCACTAAAATTTATATCTAATAATAAACTTGAACAGTCACAACTACTGAATGAAGAAGCTGAGACTGTTTCCCCTGACTCACCAACCGTATCAACTTCTTCGTCTTCATCATTACTACTACTTCTAACCGTGACCCAATTCTGTTCCAAACTCAATGTAGTATAATCCTCTGTTAGCGGTGGAGACGATGACAGCCGTCTGATCCTATCAACCGGCGAATCTCGACCGTTTGATACACTACCGAAATTGCTAAAACTCTCCAATTCATCTTCTAATGAATTCCATATTTCGTGATCGAGAATACTAGTAGGAGAGATAGATTTTGAATTATTCGATTCGTTGTTTTGCTTCAACTCTCCAATGAATGGATGCTTTAAAAGCTGACTCGCCGTCCACCTCTCATCTGGATTCCTTCTTAAACACTTCCCCAAGAAATCCCTTGCTTCGTCCGAAAGAAAACTCGGAATCTCCGGCGACTCACCGGAATAAGCAATCCTATAAAGAATCGCAATTGGGTCACTGCTATCAGGCCACGGCGAGCCTCCGCTTGCCATCTCGATAATAGTGCAACCCAGAGACCAAATATCACTAGGGAGTCCTTGGTGCTCACCACGCGCCGCCTCCGGTGCCATAAACATTGGCGTTCCGGCTATCGGTCCGGCGGAGTTAACCCTTCTAGCGCAGCCAAAATCGGCTATTTTTGGACCCTTTTCGCCGATCAAGATGTTCCGACCCTTAATGTCACAATGCACTATCTCAACAGAATGAAGATACTCTAACCCTCGAACGATTTCCCGCGTGTAATGTCCGATCAACAATTCGTCGAGTCTCCCGTCGCGGCTAGAAACGACGTCGGTTAGAGACCCACCGGGCACGTACTCGAGGAAGAGATTGTATATGGGTTTGTCGTTTTCTGTTGTAATGTCTTGACCAATGTAGCTCACAACATGAGGACTAGTAATAGAAGAAAGAAGGCTCTGTTCTTGTTGCAAAGCTTTAGACCGGGACAACTCGGCGGACTTGACGGCGAACACTTGACCGGACCGGGCAGAGGTAGCGACGGAGACTGTGGCCGAAGAACCTCGGCCGATGACGTGTCCCCTGCTCCAGTCCATTTGGGTGAGCCTAAGAAGAAAAGAGAAATAAATAAAGTTTGGAACTTTGGAAAGGCTTTACTTGGTCCTTTTGAGTAGGTTAAATTGGGGTTTATATATATTGGTGAGTGGTGTGAGTATTTAGTATAATAAGAATTCTAAAATGGTTAGTTTTTATTGGTTGGTTAGGTGTCTCTCCCTACCTCTAGGGAGAGAGAGAGAAAGACAGAGAGTTGACGATAGCTTTAACGTGAGTTATGAACGTGTCGAAATTTGGGTGGAGTTGACGGCAATTTCTGCCTGGTCTGATCATGTCTTGGCATAGTGTCACGTGGGCACGTGTTAAAGGTTGAGGATTTTAGGGTGTGAACAGAACAGGTGATTTATTTGGGATGGTACAAGTAATAGGGGATACGATACGGTAGCTTGGATGGATGATCCAAACTTGATTCTTTGTTTTGTAATTAGTGTATGACAAGGTGAGAGAGTGAGTTTTGCTTTAGGTATTGTTAATAATAATAATAATAATAAGTCTTTGAAAATGCTTAGACGGGTGGGGTTGAGCCACCAATATGGTTGAATTTTAGCATCAACTTTCAACATTTTGTATGAAGTTGAATTAGTGGATATGTGTCCTAACATTGTCAAAATTGATTCATTTCTTTTTTCTGGTATGAGCAAGAGGAATGTGGTCAGGTTTATGAATTTGGATTATTTTGTTACGTATTATTGTACATGTTCCTAATGTGAAATTGTGAATGTTAATATATGTGAATGTAAATTGTGAATTTGTCATAGTGTATGAATATGTGAATTGAAAACTATATAAAAAAAAAATTAGACTTAATTAATACAAGAAATTTGGGTTTTTTTTTTTATTATTTTCGTCTATAGTGATAATTAAAAAGGTGTATTTCACTTTTTTTAAAAAGAAAATTATTTATAGATTGTCAAAGTCAAAACCAACATAGTTTTTTTTTCTTCTTCTAGTTATAATAGTTTTTTAAAACTAGGCGAGTCAATTTACCACAACGCCACATGCTCTCTTTCATTTACATATAAATACTTTTTTTTGTCTTGAAAGATATATTTGACTTGTGTTATTCTTAAGCCACGTTTGCTAATAATTTTTCATTGTTAGGGCCAATTCACATACGTTTTAGGAATTATTTCACAAACACACCAAATAAATAAAAAAATTATAAAAATATAGTTTCATGAAATTTTAATTATTTTTACAATTCTTTTATTTTATTTATAAAAAATATGACCTTTTAAGTTGTACTCTTTTAAATTTTTATTATTTAGATGTTATTTTTATATTATTTTATTTAATTTTTTTTTTATAATTTTTGCGTTATTTTTATGAAAATTATCTTTTAAATATAAAAATATAATTTTTTTTTTTAAAAAATAATAATTTATGTAATTATCTTTTATGACCAATTCAGTTATGGTTTTTCACATTCTTTAACCAAAATTTAAGTAGCCAATTTGGTTAGAAGAAGGTGTCGATGTGTCGTGTGCCCATTTTACCTCATCAAGAAAAGTCAAATTTCGTACCAAATTTAATTAAAATTAGCTAGGGTACTACTTGAACAGCATCATCGCTTTACAATTTGTTTAATTATTGGATAAAAGTATACATAAATCTAATTGGGTAGTATCCATGTATATATGCTGACAAAATTTTGGTACAACTTAAATTTGAAAAAGTTGGATAAAGTTTTGGAATTTACTAAACTAACCCTCCCATTTGTATAATTATTTTCTTTTGCCAAGCATGTGTGCGCCGACAATATTTTTCTATAATGCTTTGTTTCAATGGTTAATCACATCTCAGTATCTTAACTTTAAACACATAACTAATTGTGTCCTCTAAGTAAAGCAATCATGATATGTGCATATATATATATATATATATATATCTCTGGGGTTATTTTAAAAGATATGAGAAAAATTATTAAGGTTATGATAAATATAATATAAAAAGTAAATACCACTAAATATGATATTATTTAACCAATTAAACTAAAAATATTGTTTTTTTTTAGAAAAAAAACCATATAAAACATTAAAAAGATATCTAAATTTAAAATTTATAAAAAATAAAAACTTAATTAAATTACCATAAAAAATATTAAAATTCCTTTCATATTTATTTTTTTAAAAAAATAAAATAAATAAAACTATAGTGATCGCCGAAGTTGTCACTCGTGCCGAAAAAATCACCGTAGTTTATTGCCGGTGCCGAAAAAGTCGTCGGAGTTGCTGCCGGCGCCGAAAAAGTTGTCAGAACTAGCATTGTCGCTGGAAAAGTCACCAAGAAACTGGTTTCTTGATGAAGAAACCGGTTTCTTGGTGATTTTTCCGGTAATTTTACCGGTGACAATGCTAAGTCTGACGACTATTCTGGAGTTTGATGTCGGTGCCGGAAAAGTCGCCGGAGTAGTTGCTGATGTCGGAAAAATCGCCAGAGTTATTGCCGGCGTCAAAAAAGTCGTCAGAATTGCATTGTCGCCAGCAAAATCACTAGAAAAATTACCAAGAAAGTGGTTTTTTCATCAAAAAACCGGTTTCTTCACCAAGAAAGTGGTTTCTTCATCAAGAAACTAATTTTGTTACATAACAATAATAACGATTATGAAAACAAAATAAAAATGATATACACTGAAAATAATTGAAAGCAGTTTCATCAATCAACCAAATAGAGGAAAAAAAATACAAAAAAAAATTACCAAGAAACTGGTTTCTTCATCAAGAAATTGGTTTCTTGATGAAGAAAAAAAACCAGTTTCTTGCTGATTTTTTCGGTAATGTCAATTCCGACGAATTTCCCAGAGTTTACAATCGGTACTGAAAAAGTCACCGGAGTAGCTGCCGCTGTATTAGTCGTCAGAGTTGCTACCAATGCTAGAAAAGTCGTTAGAATTGCCATTGTTGTCAGAAAAGTCACCGGAAAAATCACAAAAAAACTGGTTTCTTCATCAAGAAACCAGAAACCAGTTTCTTGGTAATTTTTCCATCGACTATGCCAATTCTAATGACTTTTCCGAAGTTTGTTGTCAGTGCCGAAAAAGTCGCCGGAGTAGCTGTTAGCGCCAGAATAGTTGTCAGAATTGGCATTGTCAACGAAAAAATCACCTTAGAAACCGGTTTCTTGGTGAATAAACCTGTTTCTTGGTGATTTTTTCAGTGATTTTTTCGGCGACAATGCCAATTCCGACGAATTTTTCGGTGCCGGCAGCAACTCCGATGAATTTTCCAGCACCTACCGCTACTCCGGCGACTTTTTCGGCACCAGCAGCAAACTCCGGTGATTTTTCCAGCATCAATGACAAATAAAACTTCCTAAATAAATAAAAACATTAAATATGAGATTTGAAAACCTAATTACATATATATATGGCATATCAAATACCATAAAAAGACCTAAAAATAAAAAAATACCGTATAAATTGATCAAACTTAAATGTGCCATATTTATCATAAGAACTTTTAAAATCCCATAGTAAGTGTAATTTCCTCTATATATATATATATATGGGTTCACTCTTAATGGGTATTACCCATGAATGAGCAAAATTAGAAAATTTTGAGTTTTTATACTTAATCTTTCTATCTAATTAAAAAAATCTCTCATTTTTATATCATATGGGCTGAGATTGTTCCATCGGGAATTTTTTTTTTTAAAAAAAAAAATAGCAAGAAAAATAAGAAAAGAAAGAGTTGAGTTTGAGTTAAATATTTTTGTATAACATATTTTTGATATAGTGTAAAAAGAGATATTTTTTTATATTTTTTTAATTAAGTAGTTAAATTAAGCATAGAAATTCAAATTTGTGATTTCATTATTCGTTATTAGATCAAAATTCGATGGTTTGATATTTTTAAAATTAATATTTATAGTTAAATTTGTTTAGTAAACATTCATGGGTAATACCCATTAAGAAGTGTTCCATATATATATAAATTAGAGTATGTTGGTACGTATTCACTACTACTAATACAAGAACCCAGTGAATTGCTGGCTACCAATATTAGTGTTTCTCCAA
Organism: Cannabis sativa; assembly: GCF_029168945.1. Classification (NCBI taxonomy): domain Eukaryota; kingdom Viridiplantae; phylum Streptophyta; class Magnoliopsida; order Rosales; family Cannabaceae; genus Cannabis; species Cannabis sativa. The sequence continues at coordinate 40,447,605 of NC_083608.1, read as the reverse complement.
AGAACAATCAATTGATTGGGGTTCTTGTATTGATAGTAGTGCTAGTACCCATATACTCTAATACAACACATCCAATTAGCATATGAGAAACCAATTAATATTGGTGTGAGAAAATTACAATTGAAGGTGTAGAATCAAATCAATAAAATTTTAAACAATTAAATAATTAGCAATGACAAAATTATCAAATCGAGAACTATGAAAAATAAGAGCAAATAAAGTATTAAAAATACCAAAATATATACTGATTCAAGTTCTTTTCATTTTAAATTCTCTTTTGAGTTTGACTTTGATACTTTTGATCACAAATTTATCTTTGCTCATGATGAGCATATCATCCACATAGAGCAATAAGAACACAGCTGTAGATTGCTCCATATTCTTAAAATATAAGCAGTGATTGTATGTCGATCGTTTAAATCCAATTTGATGCATGTACGTATCAATTCTCTTATTCTATTGTCTAGGGAACTGTTTCAAACCATACAATGATCTATTAAGCTGGCACACTAATTTAACTCCTTTCCCTTCCACTTGAAACCATGGTTGCTTCATGTAGATCTCTTCATCCAGGAACCCATTTAGAAAAGTAATCTTGACATCAAGCTGTTCAACTTCAAACTCCAGATGTGCCTCTAAGGATAGCATCAACCTTATTGTCTTGTACTTTACCACATGTGAGAAGATTTTCGTGTAGTCTATACCTTCCACCTGAGTAAAACCCTTAGCCACTAACTTGGCTTTAAACCTCACTGGTTCATTCTCATTGATTCTCTCTTTCACTTTAAGAATCCATTTGCACTACACAATCTTCTTGTTCTCTAGCTTCGGGACAACTACCCAAGTCTTATTCTTCCAGAGTGAATCCATCTCCTCATCCATGGCTTGAAGCCATTTAGACTTGTTTCCACCTGAAACTGCCTCTTCATAGCTTCTGGGTTGTTCAATTTCAGTTTGTTGAACTACCGCTAGCGCAAATGCTATTATGTCTGCTTTCGTGAACCTAATTGGAGGATGAATCTCTCTCTGAGTTCTATCACGAGCCAACTGATAACCTTCCAGACTTGTCTGTCTGAACCCTTTCTATTACCTATGTTTGGTCTTCATTATCTTGTTCTTCGAGCTCCACAACAACTTTTGTTTGTGCATTGTCTTCCGGTTCCACACTATCTTTTGCCTGTGGACCTTCTTTCAGGAGCTTCATTCCATACTCCATTTCCATACTTGTAGTGCCTTTGTTTCCTATTTTTCCTACATCACACGGAGACACACTACCTTTCTTGGAGGTCAAGTGAGGATATTCTAACTCATTAAAAACAACATTTCTAGCAATCACAACCTTCGGTTTACCCTTTCTAGAAATGTAGATTTTATACCTCTTGGTTTTTGAGGAATAACCTAGGAATGTTCCCTTCACGGATCTAGTTTTCAGCTTGTCAATGGATTGGTGTACATATGATGTACACCCAAAAGTTCTTAAATATGTTAGGTTGGGGGTTTTGTGGTACCATATTTCATAAGGTCTTTTTAGGTATGTTACTCTATTCGGGCTCCTATTTATAAGATAGTTTGCGTTTGTTAAAGCTTCCCCCTAGAATGGTTTTTCTAACCTAGAACTGAACAGTAAGCATTTAACTTTGTTCAACAAGGTTCGGTTCATCCTTTTAGCAACACCATTTTACTCTAGGGTCTTGACTACAGTTCTATGCCTAATGATCCCAAAATATAGACACATTTTGTCAAATTCAGAGTTAACAAACTCCAACCCATTATTAGTTCTAAAGTTTTAATTTTAAGATTGGTTTGGTTTTCCACTTGAGTTTTTCAATTTCTAAACTGTTCCAGGCACTCATCCTTAGTGGTTAACAAGTAGGTCCAAACACACCGACTGTAATCATTAACTATTGAAAGAAAATATTGCTCCAGTGTGAGTAGGCACCTTGAACGGTCCCAAAGGTCAACGTGCACATATTGCAGTATCTTTTTGGTTGTGTGCCTTGCCGAAGTGAACTTCATCTTATGTTGTTTCCCTAAAACACAAGCTTCACAAAATTGTAAGGCATAAGATTTAAATTTTCAATTATACCTTGTTTATGCAATTCTTTGAGGCCTTGTTCACTGATATGTCCAAGTCTGTGATGCCACAACTTCATATCTGATTCTAGTCCTTTCACCATACTTGCCTACCTAGCTAGGACACTTTCTCCTTGGAGAACATACAAACCATTTATCTTTTCACTTTTCATCACTACCAAAGAATATTTGGTGATCCTCAAGCTTCCATGAATGGACTTGTATCCGTATCCTTCATCCACAAGAGCACCCATGATATGAGGTTTCATCTAAGGTCCGGGATGTGCCTTACGTTTGTCAACACCTTGATTTTACCATTATATTATTTGATGGCCACCTTTTCAGTTCCAATGGCCCTGCAAGAATGATCATTTCCCATGAGAACTTTACCTCCATCAACTGACTTATAATCAAAAAATGACTCTCGATTCGAACACATGTGATAAGTGCATCCGGAGTTGAGAATCCACTCCTTGTTCATTAAAGACTCTAAGATAGAGAATAATTCTCCGTCCATGGAGCAGTCATCACTATATTCCGTGATTGTAGTAGAGTCTTTCCCGTGGTGATGGTACCAGAAGTCCTTCCTATCTCCATTGTCAAATTTATTGAAGCCTTGTCGCTCCTTGTACTTCTTGCAAAATCTTTGCAAGTGTCCAGGCCTTCCACAAAATTAACATTTCCTTGTGTCCTTCTCTCTGGACTTAGATCTTGATTGAGATTGATGGTGTTTACTCTTTGAACTCACTTTCTTGGGTGATCTTCCTCTTGTCAAATACACTTTTTCTTTCTTGGATTCCTTATCCAATTGTAACTCAAAATCTTTCGACTTAAGTGGGGAAAGAACATCTTCTAATGCAATAACATCCATGCCATACTTGATGGCTGCCTTGACTTCTTGATATGCTATTGGAAGCAATCTCAGCAAAATAATGGCCTGGATTTCTTCATCAATTTTGTGATTTATATTTTCCAATCCTACAAGAATCTCATTAAATCTTTCAAAGTTATCATCTAAAGAAAGAGAAGAAATCATTCTGAAATCGTATAAACTTTATAGCAAATTAATCTTGCTAGCAATTGATAGTTTTAAGTATAATTCTTCCAATTTATTCCAAACTCCTTTTGTCTTCTTCTCTATGATGAGTTTCCTTCGAACATTGTTTGATAGATACATGATGATTATGTTATCTCTCTCATTTCTGCTTTTTTCTTTGGTTTCTTTTTTTCCAATAACTTCTCGTCTCCGAGAACCTTGGAAACATTATGGTGCACAAGGATTCCTTTCAGACTTTCTCTCCATAGAGCAAAAAGTCCCCAGTTCTTTCAAATTTCTCCAATTCAAATCTCGCCATTGTTGGCGTTCAAAGTTTCTTCAAGATTGCACTGGAAAGAATCTTAATTCTGCGTTCTTGATCGATTACTTAGCTCTGATTTGTGAGAAAATATGACTAAATGAGCAAAGTCAAATAAATAAAACTCCAAATAATTAAATAATTAGCAATGACGAGATTATCAAATCGAGAACAATAATCGTATGAAAAACAGAGGCTGAACACACGAGTTTGAAAACTCTATTAAGATGAGATTGAGATTTTGAGAGAGAAAAGATTGAGTGGTAGAAAGAGAGATGCAGAGAAAAGAGAGAGAGATTGAGTTTGGGTTTGTAAGAAGAATCTTCTGTAGATGAAGAAGATTCTTGGGTGTAAGTGTGAGAGTTGAAACACTTAGTGAGGACTCGACAGTGAATCTTGGCTCGACTGTACTGTACATATTCTTGCTCAATCAATAAAGGAAGATTGCGGTGGTGTTCTAAAACTAGAGTAGAGCCATTGATCACATCGATCTATCGGACTTGAACCAGTATATATCTTGGTGTTGATTTTTTTATTTTCTACATTTACTGTTTTCTAGTTTTTGATACTCTGTTTGCCCCTATTTTTCATACGATTGTTGTTCTCAATTTAAAATCTTGTCATTACTAATTGTTTGATTGTTTAAAGTTTTATTGATTTGATTTTGTACATTTAAACATTATTTTGCTTTAGAGGTAACATGAATACGTTGATGTAGAGTTCCCTTTAGGTACCTCAATATACGCATTGTCGCACTCTGCTTACCAAAATTTTGATAATAATGACGTGGCAAAAATGATGACATGTGGCACGAGGATACCGAAACTGAATTGATAAAGAATGTGTAAAGTCATGACTGTTGGTCATGATCGTTACTCATGACCGGATATCATGACCGTTGGAAGAGAAGTCTGACGGTCATCTTTCCCCCTAGCTTGAGCGAGGTGACTACCCCCAGAAGGACGGTGGACTAGCACCCTCATAAACAGGATAAACGATGACCACACACATACAAGATTCAAACTAGTCTAGGGGATATATACTACTTCCCCTACCTGAAATGCAATGATCTACATGGGGTTAATCTAAGGGTATACCCCTCAATCCCTATAGGGTTAGTATAGGGGTACACATCGTAAATCCCTAAAGGGTTAGTCTAGGGGTACACCCCTTAAACTCCTAAAGGGTTAGTCTAGGAATACACCCCTTAAACCCTAAAGGGTTAGTCTAGAGATATACCCTTATACCTCTGAAGGGTTAGTCTAGGGGTACACCCCTTAACCCCTGAAGGGTTAGTCTAGGGTTACACCCCTTAAACCCCTAAAGGGTTAGTCTAAGGGTATACCCCTACCCCCTACACCCTCATGGTACAAGTTATGCATTCCAGCTACGTAAGACATGGTTGATATGAGTACATCCTCATGATACCATGACTACCCACAACGTCAAAGGGGTCTCAGAGGGTCACCCCGAGATGGCAATTGACACCCTCCTTATGTTGGGTCTCGAGGGTCTCATCCCCAAGTATTAGCTTCTATCTCCGAAGGTAGTTAACGACCATGTCACACCCTTAGGAGACCCTCATCGTTAGTGGCTATTTAAAATATTTAAATCCTGTAATAAGCTCAAAGATAGTTACAAACCTACAAAAATAACGAGATATTATCACAAAAATCAAACTTCAACCACCTCTAAAAACCAAGGAGACGGTTGAGATAGCTTCGCATTGGTCACGTCTCCTGAAGCAAGATGCTTTGATGCAAATACAGACATTTTTTGCGTCTACAGTATACACGTCGGTTGGGGGAACAGACGAAAAAACTTTTAATGTCAATTAAAAATTGACAAGAAATGTACTTTTTGTAGTAGTGTATTTAGGGCATAAAATTTCAACAAGAACATGCTCTAAACTCATCATAACCTACAAAATCCTCAAAAAAAAAAAAAAAAAAAATCTAAAACCCTAAAAATCAACGAGAACAAATAAAGAACTTACCTCAAGGCTTGAACAACTCCAAGAGTTGGTTATTTTAGCTAGAAGATGGATGAATTGAGATGGAATTACTCAAATTTTTTGTTGGGTTCCTAGGGCTTCGAAGAGAGAGAGAGAGAGAGAGAGAGAGAGAGAGAGAGAGAGAGAGAGAGAGAGAGAGAGAGAGAGAGAGAGAGAGAGAGAGAGAGAGAGAGAGAGAGAGAGAGAGAGAGAGAGAGAGAGAGAGAGAGAGAGAGAGAGAGATGAAGATGGGTTGTAAAATTCTTATTTTGTGATTTATCTCTTTAATTAACGTACCTAATAATAATTTAATATAACTTAATAATATTAAATCTCTTACTTCAACCTAAGACTTTTCTAGAAAATCAAATGAAATAAAAAAAAATTAGGGATATTACTATTCTACCCTTAATTCAACCAACATCCAACTTTAAAACTTAGGGATATTTTGGTCAAAATTATCTACCCCAATAACCCGACAACTTAAGCATACCAACATATTTTCGTATAATCCAAAACTCATTCTATTACCGTCAGGGATGGAGCTACTCATTAAGTTGGAGTGGCCAGCCCTCCCCCCCCCCCCCCCCCCCCTATTTTTCAAGAAATAAATGTACACTTTACGTATATATAAAATAAATGTAAATAATTAATATATATAAGGTATGATATATTGTTATTGTGTACTTTTTATAAGTATTCAGATTTTATGTATTTATATAATTTAATTATAATTTATTAATTAAAATATAAGTTATTTAAATTACATATATTTTGTTTTATTATAGAAATTATAGTTTTATAATTTCTACTAAGGCTATACAAAATGATATCTTTAAATTAGAAATAAAAATATAAAATATAATAACTCTAACACTATTCAATAATATATATGAATATTTTAGGAAGAGGAAGATGAGTTTTGACTAATTAATTACTAATTACTAATGTATATGTTGAAAAAACTAAAAAATTTATTTTAATTTCAAAAAAATTCTATGCTAAACATTAATTAATATATAATATTAATTTTTTTTTTATGTAATTACTAATTATTTTGTCAAACAAGACAATTAAAATTTATATGTAATATTCACTTTTACATATAAATACATCATGTATTTTAAAATAGGCTAATTAGGTTTTTGGCCCCCTGAACTTTGACATGTACCAAATCATGCCCCCTGAACTTTTAAGGTCGTTAAAAATACCACATGAACTATTGAGATTGTTGGATTTAAGGACTTTTTGTCTAATTTTAATAAAAAAGTATAACATGGATGAAAGTTTAAAAGACATGATTTAGTACATGTCAATGTCCAAGGGGCATGATTTGGTAGATATCAAAGTCTGGGAAGCATGGTTTAGTACATAAACAATCACTGAAATAGTAAAATTGAATGAAATTAGATAAAAGTTCATAAATTCAACAATTTCAATAGTTTAGGGGATATTTTTAACGACCTTAAAAGTTGAGGAGGTATTATTTGGTACATGTCAAAGTTCAGGGAAAAAAAAATCCTAATTAGCAATTAAAATATAGTGTAATTACTAATTATAATAGACTATGTGATAATGTAATTTATATGATAGTAAGCTCTTATAAATAACTTTTGTGATGTGTAATATATAAAAAAAAATTGTTCAAAATATAATTTTTTAATAGTTGGCCACCCCAATGATTTAGTCCTGGTTCCGCCCCTGATTACCATCGTGACATTCTTGGCCAATTCATCGAGTTTCCACGGTCCCCGAACCCAAAATATTTTATTTCAAAAATAGTATATATAATACCCACATGTTCCAATAAAATCTCAGTAATTAATAAATTACGCTCATTTAATTATTATTTTTCTCAAAAGTTACTAATTATCTCATAATTAGCATTAGTAAGATTATAACCTTACTCTAAGACCTATATAACTACATATTTAATAAAATATGTCTAATTAAACAAAATTACATTTTTTTGGGTTAGTACACTCTCTCTCACATCTTACTGGTTTTTTTCCAGCCTCGCCTAGGTTGGGGTAGCTAAAAGAATGGGTTTGGAGTTCAATTGTTGGGGTGAGTCTCAGTTGGGTTTGTTGGGCGTGGCTCAGCTAGGTTTAGGGTGGTGGCAGGGGTGTGGCTTATTTTTCAGATCTGACTTATTTGTTTTATTTTATAGTTTGCGTCTCTTCAAAATCGACGGGAATTTGAAAAATATATATCTTCTTGTTTTGCGTTGATCATCAGTTGAAGGTACTGTTCATATGCATCTTTTGACAATTGTGACGGAAAAGAACTTTTCGCGTCTATGGTTATTACGTCAGTTTTGGCAACCGACACAAATTTTTTATATCACTTAAGACTTGGTGGGAATATATAGGCTTTTTTGTAGTAGTGTATAAGGTCAGTAACATCGTCTGAAAGTGCAACTAGTAGATTTTAATGATTCAAGTTACCAAGTTGTACATCTTTAAATTGATCGATTTCAAGATATGAGTTATGAACAAGAATTAAGCTTTAAGCAGTAAATCACACATCAATTTACAAGCTTCATCTGCACTGAGAACACATCTCAGCCGACTAGTGCTTGGGTTCCCCGAACCAGGGTAAATTCATCCACTATCAATCAAAGGTTCATATTACAATTTCCAATTCTCTCTAAAAGAATCAAATACAACCTTTTCAGCAAATAGTAATGAATTACCAACGACAATCAAGAACACTGATTGTCAATGCACAATCCCTTGTGCAGCAACTGAGCTCCTCTTCAACATGTCTTCAATCTGAAATCCCTTCAGATCTGATGATGAAGATGACACTGAAATCCCTTCAGTTTGAACTCAGCAAATCCAGATTCAGATCATTCCGCCATTGACGAACACTCTCAAGCTTCAAGATCTAACCTGTAATCACAATCACAAGAAACAAGATACGACTCTCTCTAATAACAACCGAAATAACTGTCTGAATGATTAATCGATAACCACTTTACTAACAGAAACTGATTATATATATGACCACAACGATAAGTCCAGCTGGCACTAACTAACACTTAAAAAGACTCTCGTAAACAAACGTTAGTGCAGATATAACAGACTAAAAATCCAGACACGACTAGACATTGAACAGAACATACACTGTCACAAAATAATAACACTAACATTCTCCCCCTTGACAGGTTATGTTCAATGACTAACACACAAAACTAAAGACCAGAAAATATTAATAAACCAGATATAAAAGTTTTTAGGAATATAACAAATCCACTACACAAGCAAAACAAATGACATATATCTCCCCCTTCATTGAATATGATCTGTAGGTTCCTGTGCTGTGCCAGACTCCCCCTGGGAAGGTGATCCTGTCGACACAAAGGGTGTTGCAGTGTCAGCTGGAGGATCTAGATCAGGTTGTGCTGAACTAGTGACTGGATCCAAGGCTGAAGGCTCCCCCTGCATATGTGCATTATTCCCAGATGTGTCTGATGAGGCGCCAAACGAATCACGATGAAACTCAGGCAGAGAGATGTCAGGCAGAGAATCCCCAGGAAAATGGTGCAAAAGAGTGGACTTGATAGAGCAAACCATTTGATACATTGAGGCCTCAAAGGCAAGCTGACGCTTTTGATCCTTCTTATAGCGTTTGGCAAAAGATTGAAACTCAGTAAACATTTGTACCTGCCAGCTGGAATCCGATAGCCCTTTGAACAACGGAGACTTGCCTTTACTCACTGTGGTTGCTGAGGGAGTGGTTGAAGAAGGCTTCCTGTTGACCACCGAGAGAAAGCTCTTACTGAGAATCGGATTCTGAACTTGATAATCATGCGTGGTGAGTGGAGGGTGAGCATCCATGAGAACCCGTTGAACTAAACTTGGAAATGGTAGCTTGTTACGAGTGCCAGTGGATTCAGATGCTTCCAGTACCCGGTCAAAGATGAGCGAGGGCAGATCAATGGATACATTAGTGCCTACAGCATACAAGAACTTGCCAATCTCAAGGGTAACAGCAGACAAATGAGAATTAGGAAACCAATTGTACAAGGCTACTCGATGAAGAACCTTATAGAATGGAGTCAAGTGAGTAACTAGTATTTCATGTTTGTCCCAAATATAGTCATCCCTGCCAGTTAGCACTCGACCCAAAGGAACTCTATGACCCCTAACAAAAGCACTCACACACCCTGGATGACCCTGAGCAATAACAGTTCTATCCAGATTGGCATAGAATTCTCGAACTAATATGGGGTGGGGAGCAGACAAGTTAGTGACCGTGTTGACCCATTTCCTAAGTTTTAAAAACTCATGCAGTTCAGGAAAATCATCTAAAATGACCACTTGTTCGAACCAAAGCTCACGACTACCAAACCACCGTTGATAGACAGAGGCTTTAGAGGCATCAACAAAGCATTGTACTGTTGCAGGGTCGACAGTTGATATAGGAACTTTGGGAAGTTTGGACTTTTTAGAACCTTTAGACGACCGTTTGGGAGATGACTCTGTAGAGGCAACTGGAGTGGGTTTTTTCTTGGATTTCTTTTCAGGAGGATGATACGTGGTGTCAGCAGAGGATTTTCTTTTGGGTTGAACACGTTCACTGGTTGGGGTAGGAATAGAGACCTTAGATGGAGGACGAGGAGGGCCTATAGGTTTCGAGGGAGACTAGTGACTCGACGAAGAACGAGTGACACGTTTGGACACAGGTGGGGAAGGAGATGAAAGAGAAGGACGAACCTTTTTAGAGATAGGAGGAGCCTTACCTTGAAATGTACGAGGTTTCTGACTGACCGGAGGTGAGGGAGGAGACGGAGTTGACTCTGAACTCGGGAAAGGTGCAGAACCACCAGCCTCCGACTGGTAAAGGACAATGTCACGACAGGGATTAGGCAATGCAGACGCGACAGTAGGAGGCACTGGAGGATCATCAGTCGACTCCATGGATGGAACAACCATAACAACAGGGGTTACTGCAATGGTTGTGATATTCTGCATGACAGAGAGAAAGGAATTTGGATGAAGCACAGCTTAGGGTTTCAGAGAGGAAAGTGAAGAAGTGAGACTGATCACTTTCCGTAGGCCTTAAGTATAGGCACCCTAACACAACTAACCAGGCAAAAAAAATGATGATGATTTTTTTTAAAATTTGATTTTTGCCAAATAAACCGTACGCGCCCAAATTGAATATTTACTACCACATCATACGGCACACTAAACGAAACAAACCAACGTCATCAGGCAATAAGTGTATCAAAGAAACCAGAACTGTGACAAATATACCACAATATATGCATTTAGCCCACACTTAGAGAAAACAGAAAAATAACAAAAAAACTTCAAGATACTCAACTTTTAAGGCAAAAAAAATATATCAGCTGATCAATGAACAGTGTTTCTGAGAGCACACGAACTGCACAACTAGAGCAACAAATCATTCCCCTGCCCCATCGACAATGATACTTACAAGAGCACTACACATTGAGTCTCCATTCGTGTGTGAACAGTGATCTCATGTGGTCCAAGAAGAGTGAAATTCAGCTGGACCACTCTCTCAATGAAGAACCAACTGATAGTTGGAAAATAACGATTTTTGTATTGTTGTTTTTTTTTTTATTTGAAGCCTTTTTTTTTTATATATCACTCTGGCTTTTGCTTGAGTACCCAGACATGGCTTTCACTCTCTTTCAGAGATGTAGCCGTCCTCTTTGAGTACCAAGAACTAATATAGAAGGAGCATACTACTTATTAGAACCAGGTGTATGAGAGCTCTTCCCATTGCATCTGGAAGAGGTAGCCTTTTTGACTGGGGAAGATTCAAATGTAGTAACAATCAAAGTAGTATATAGTAGATGGGGAAGGACAGAAGAACCATTGCTGAAGAACTGTGACATACATGCATACTCATAGACAAAATATATTGATCAGATGACACTAAGAACAGTTTAGATGGTACAGAGACCAATACATGTTCTTAAATGAGTAAAAGTTTGAGTATTTAAAGCTTTAGTGAACAAATCTGCTAATTGATTTGTTGTGGGCACATGAGATATTGACAGCATATTTGACTCAACTAGTTCTCGGATAAAGTGATACCTGATGTCGATGTGTTTGGTCCGAGAGTGCTGCACAGGGTTTTTAGAGATGTTGATGGCGCTTGTACTGTCACAAAAGATGGTCAGTGTGTGTTGAGGATACCCATAATCAGTAAGCATTTTATTCAGCCATATCAATTGAGTGCAACGGTACTGTTGCAATATATTCTGCTTCTGCAGTGGAAAGGGAGATGGACTGCTGTTTTTTGCTATACCACGAGACAAGGTTATTCCCAATGTAAAAGCAACCCCCTGAAGTGCTTTTCCTATCATCTATACATCCTGCCCAATCAAAGTCACTATATCCGACCAAAGAGGTATTCGTGTCACAACTATACCAAAGACCATAGTTAACCGTCCCAGCTAGATATTTGAAAATTCTTTTGACAGCAGAGAGATGAGACTGTTTAGGATTGGCTTGATACCTGGCACATAAACCTACACTAAAGGATATATCAGGGCGACTTGCTGTGAGATACAGTAAGCCACCTATCATACTTCTGTATAGAGTGGGGTCAACAGGGTCACCAGACTCATCTCGTGACAATTTGGACGTGGTGCCTATTGGTGTGTGTGCATGCTTGACCTGAGAGAAGCCAAACTTATCTAACATAGACTTGACATATTTAGACTGTGAAATGAATGTGCCATGATCTAGTTGTTTGATTTGGAGTCCTAGAAAGAAAGTAAGGTCACCTATTAAACTCATTTCAAACTCATTAGTCATTAAAGTGACAAATGTTTGGACTTCAGTATCACAAGTTGAGCCAAAAATGATATCATCCACATATATTTGGGCAACAAAGATTCCTTTGTCAATATGTTTAATGAATAGAGTGCTATCTGCAGTACCTCGAGTGAAGCCATGAGAGATGAGAAATGAAGTGAGTCTATCATACCACGCACGTGGGGCCTGCTTCAGTCCATATAAGGCTTTATTGAGCTTGTACACATGGTGTGGATGATGTGGATCTTCAAACCCCTGTGGTTGTTTGACATAGACTTCCTCTTGAATTACCCCATTGAGGAAGGCACTCTTGACGTCCATTTGAAAGAGTTTGATCTTCAAGAAACATGCAATGATAAGAAGCAGCCGAATGGATTCTAATCGAGCCACGGGTGCAAATGTTTCATCAAAGTCGATGCCTTCGACCTGACTATATCCTTGAGCCACAAGTCGTGCTTTATTTCGAGTCACTGTCCCAAATTCATCAGACTTGTTTTTAAACAACCATTTTGTCCCTATAACATTTGCACCATCTGGTCGAGGGACCATTATCCAGACACCCAGTCTCTTGAAATTTCCCATTTCATCCTGCATGGCAGCCAACCAGAACTCATCTAATAATGCATCTCGAACACTTTTGGGCTCAATCTGTGACAGATAGCAGGCAAAGGCTAACAAATTCTGCAGTTTACGTCTAGTGACCACTGTATCATTCGGATTTCCTATGACAGTGGCCTGAGGATGAGCTTTCTCAACCCAGGATGGGGGCCCGTTTTTATGAACTTTGACCTGTTGGGGTTCATTGGTCAGGGCACTATCAACTTCATTTTCTCTTCCTGGACCACTGACACTGGCTTGATTGTCACATGATATGCCTGATGCTGTATTTAGAGACTCTGTAGAAGTATCAGGGTACACTTGAGGCTGTCTAGTGAGGACTGGTCTAGAGCCTGAGAGAACAGGAGAGTCATCTTCGATCCACGCATCTTCATGTCCTTCTAAATCATCAAATTTCACATTCATTGATTCAACTACAGTGAAAGTCCGTTTGTTGAATACTCTGCAAGCCCGACTGTTGGTGGAATACCCCAAAAATGTTCCTTCATCACTCCTGGGATCAAACTTGGTCAAGTGATCCCGATCGTTCAGGACATAACACGTACATCCAAAGATATGCATGTGGCTCACGTTAGGAGGTCTTCCTTTCCATAGCTCATAGGCAGTTTGAGAGGTACCAGTGCGAAGATGAACTCTATTGCACACGTAACAGGCAGTATTGACAGCTTCAGCCCAAAATCGTTTTGAAATATCCTTGGCCTGCATCATGACCCGAGCCATTTCCTGTAGTGTTCTGTTTTTTCGTTCAACAACTCCATTCTGCTGAGGAGTTTTTGGGGCTGAGAACTCGTGGTGAATTCCCATGCCATTACAGAACTCTGAGAATATGGAATTTTCGAACTCTTTTCCATGGTCACTTCTTAGTCGAAAAACTTTTCCAACTTTGGAGTCTTTCTCAGTTTGCAATCTCAGTATCAAGGCAGAGAAGGATCCAAATGTGTCAGACTTGTCTCTAAGAAATTCAACCCAGGTAAACCGAGAGTAGTCATCCACCAAGACCATTACATATCTTTTCCCACTGATACTTTCATTCTGCATTGGCCCCATTAAGTCAACATGCATTAGTTCCAGCACACGAGAGGTGAGAAGTCTATTAATTGTGGGATGAGATGCCTTATGCTGTTTTCCAAGCTGACATGGACCACATACTCTTTCCTTGGAAACTTTCATGTCAGTAATTCCCTTTACAGCTTGAAGCTTCACCAATCTTCGGAGATCTCTGTAGTTCAAGTGTCCCAGCCTGTAGTGCCATAAGTCAGGTTTGTCCAAGAAGGTCCTGTTGCACACTATGGTATTGCACACAGCATAGCACTAGTCTACAGTTCTGTTTCCTGTTAAGACAACACACCCATCAGATGAAACTAAACATTGAGTTTTAGTGAAACTTACAGAGAGATTGTCGTCACACAATTGACCGATGCTGATGAGATTTGCTTTGAGTCCTTTCACATATAAGACATTTGTCAGGTGAGCTGCTCCATTCACATTTACATCACCTCTCCCAGCAATCTGTCCTTTGTTGCCATCCCCAAAAGTGACAGATCCTCCTTTTTCATCTTTGAAGTTAACTAGCAATTTCTTATTTCCAGTCATGTGACGCGAACATCCACTGTCGAAGTACCACTGACCTTCAACAAAGGCAGACAGAGATAGCTTTGCAACCAAACCAACATCAGAATTTGGTTTGGACTTTATTTTCCATTCTCGACGAGGTTTGCGTCCATGTGACTTATTTGGAGGAGGGAAACTATTTGGTCGATTGATCATGGCTTTCAAGTAGTTCTGCAATTTGTAACACTTAGGACGAATGTGACCTCTCCTATTACAGAAATGACATGTAGGAATGAAATTGTCATTCTGTGGAAAGTTGTCAGCATCAGTCCTCCTTCCTTCAAATTTGAGTTTGGTGAGTCCAGTTGGAACCTGTCTCCTCTCAGATGAGTCAGATTCATTAATGGTGACTAAGGTGTCAGGAGACCCATCTTCCTTCTTTGATGAATTGACATTGGAGGGTAAGGAATGCTCAACAGACAATTCATTCCCTTGCTTGTAAAGCATCTTATATCCTAATGAAGTTCGATCACCATAGGGCTTCTGTAGCTGTAGGGTTTGATTGATGGCAGCAGTGCCTGGGGGAATGAACTGTAACGCTTGTTTGGTTCGGATTAGATCAGCTGTGAGTTTGTAAATCTCATTCTCCTTTTCATCAAGAAGTCGGTTGAGGTTTTTGACAGAGTCTTCTAACTTTCCTTTTTCAGTCTCCACTTGCTCAAGGGAGTTCTTTAGGGCACGAATCTGTTTAGTCATGTACTCCCATTGTGCAAACATTTCTTCATAAGCATGTTGACGACTCGTGCCGTCTCGCTTCTGATGAGGTGGAGACTGCATCATCTTCAGATTCAACTGGATTACAGCTTTGGGCCATGAATGCAAGTACCTGCTTCTCCTCATCTGATCCTTCACTGGTTGTGGAGTTCTTTTCCTCATCACTATCACTCCAAGTTGCTGCAAGGGCCTTTTTCTTTTTTAGTGTGTTGGCACACTCAGCCTGAATGTGACCATATCCATCACATTCTCTGCACTTAATCCCTCGCCCCTTTTGGTCAGTAGAGGCTTGTCCTGGTTTGAAATTTACTCCTTTGTTTCTCTTGAGCAGATTTTCTTTGTCAGCTGGTGAATTTTTCCTGTAGTTCTTTTTCAATAACTTTGCATAGTTTCTTGTTAACATGGCAACAGTTTCATCTGTAATGCCATTTAAGTCCTCCGTAACGTGGTTTTTGTTTTCTTGGTGAATAAGTGCAACGCCAACCTCTGATTTTTCTTTCACCATCTCCTTTTGTTTCTTGGTTTTCTTCCACCTAGACAGTGATAGCTCATAGTTTTGTAATGATCCGATGAGTTCATCAAGATCGAGTTCCTCAATGTTTCTCATTTCTTCGATAGAGGTAACTTTGGACATGAATCTTCTGGGGAGGACACCAAGCACCTTTCGAACCAGTTTCGAGTTAGAGTAAGTTTTCCCCAGAGCATATGATTCATTAGAAATGTCACAAAGTTTTGCATGGAATTCAGCCACGGACTCATCCTCCTCCATGGTGAGATTTTCGAAAGCCTTTGCCAAGGCACGCAGCCTTGATTTCTTGACAGCATCAGTTCCCTCGTTCTTAATCTTTAGCTTCTCCCAAGCTTCCTTAGCAATTTCACAATTGGCTATAACCTTCAACTGGTTAGTGGAGACAGCGTTGAACAAGGCATGAAGAGCCTTTGAGTTGAAATTTGCTCTTTCCATTTCAACAGTGGTCCATTGACTCATTGGTTTGGGTATGACGATTTCATTCTCCATCATCGTTGGTTTCCACCACCCTTCTTCTATGGACATCCAGACTCTTTCATCAACAGCTCTCAAGAAAGCACGCATCTTGGTTTTCCAGTATGGATAATTGGCTCCTTCCAGCATAGGAGGTCTCGAGGTGGAGCCTCCTTCTCTGAACATTTCCATCCTGCACACAGAAGTGATAAACAGACACACAAATGTTCTGTAGTTCTTTGAGAGAGAACTCAGTGGAAGTTAGTTGCAACAGAATCGATCGTCAAGGTTGATTCAAGAATCAACAATCAAGAATCATACAGTAGTAGGATCTAACACAAATTTTTATAAAATTTCAAGCTCTGATACCAATTGAAAGTGCAACTAGTAGATTTTAATGATTCAAGTTACCAAGTTGTACATCTTTAAATTGATCGATTTCAAGATATGAGTTATGAACAAGAATTAAGCTTTAAGCAGTAAATCACACATCAATTTACAAGCTTCATCTGCACTGAGAACACATCTCAGCCGACTAGTGCTTGGGTTCCCCGAACCAGGGTAAATTCATCCACTATCAATCAAAGGTTCATATTACAATTTCCAATTCTCTCTAAAAGAATCAAATACAACCTTTTCAGCAAATAGTAATGAATTACCAACGACAATCAAGAACACTGATTGTCAATGCACAATCCTCAGGCAAAGAATCGAGCTCCTCTTCAACATGTCTTCAATCTGAAATCCCTTCAGATCTGATGATGAAGATGACACTGAAATCCCTTCAGTTTGAACTCAGCAAATCCAGATTCAGATCATTCCGCCATTGACGAACACTCTCAAGCTTCAAGATCTAACCTGTAATCACAATCACAAGAAACAAGATACGACTCTCTCTAATAACAACCGAAATAACTGTCTGAATGATTAATCGATAACCACTTTACTAACAGAAACTGATTATATATATGACCACAACGATAAGTCCAGCTGGCACTAACTAACACTTAAAAAGACTCTCGTAAACAAACGTTAGTGCAGATATAACAGACTAAAAATCCAGACACGACTAGACATTGAACAGAACATACACTGTCACAAAATAATAACACTAACATCGTCCTAAGGCCATCTATCACTTGCATGTTTATGATTTGTTTCTCTTTAAAAGGAAAGTTCCTGAATCTCGATCCCAAGGCCTTCGCGTGAACTCCTCCAAACAGGTACCACATCATACTTCGCTATGGTGGTAACATTTTTTTTTTGACGCGGTGATCAAAATCACACATGATTAACAAAGCAGCAATCCACAATTGGTGGTGGGACCTCCTCTAACCAGGATAGCTCATCGTCTAACCGAAGGGCATGTTTTGCCAAACCATGTGCTCTAAAATTCGTATCCCGAGCCACATGGGACAAAATTGCCCTGGAAGTTTAGACAATAAAACTATGACATCCTCAAGTAGCACACCCAGCTCATTAAAGAAGACCCTTTCTTTGTTTACAGTTGTGACCAAAGACAACGAATCGAAAAAAACCTCTTTAATTTAGATTCCACATAAAAGAGCCCAATTAAGTCCAACCAAAAGTGTCAGGGTCTTAATTTGTAATACAGAAATACGATCTGAAAACATAAAAAAACCAGAAAATACCTCAATGACAAGCTATAAGTAGAAACTATAGACAGAAACTACAACGAAAAATAAAACCCAAATAAACGATGAAACTAAGAAAACAAAGAAAATACAAAAGAAAAAACTAGCCAAAGGGATCATTCTTTGGCTAGTGAAAGAAACCATAAAATACAATACAAATATTTTCCTCAAAAGGAGCAAATCATATAAGGCTTGACACATCAAAACCTGATACAAATACGCTCAAAAACTGAAGTACCAATGGCTAACTAATTTATCTAAAAGCGTCTATCCACATTACATAAAACACCACCAAGTACTACTCAAACACGAACCTAGAACATATTTTAAAAGTTTGTACACATCAAAAGTTTGCTTTAAACTATCCAACTGTCTAAACTTTAAGAGGTTAGCATAAAACTGACCTCACTCTTTTAGCAATTAAAATATAATAGCCCTTAAGTCAAATGAAACATGTAAATCTAGACTTAATACTGTTCAAGTATAAAACCACCACATGTTTAACGTGCCGAAATTTGTTTAAAACTTTAAGCTAAAAAATTTAAAGGGTTATACAAATCGAAAAAATTTGCCTTAAAGTAAAAGAAGTGTCTAAATTTAGTAACATTTGTCCAACTCGGCAATGTGGACAACACTAGGATTCTAATATCGATGGTAGCAATATTTTCATTTTTATTTAACAAAAACACTTATTTATAATAATACTATGTACCAATGACAATAGAACACTTGATTAATAATCATCTACCTTCATAATATACAAAACGTGGTAATTAAAATACTTGAGTGACTGATTTTATTAATTAATTAATGGTAGGAATGGAGGTGGTTAATTTAGAGGAGAAGCTAAAGTGTGGAATCAAAGCAAAAGACCAAACCAAACAAGTGGCAAAAGAGGTTGTAACTAATTCAAAAGTAAACTATTTAATACTAAATATTAAGCTGCCGGCAGAGAAATTTTAGTATTTTTTAATTATAAATATAACTATATATATATATATATATGATCATCATTATTTCACTGAAAAAAAAAAAAGGAAAGAAAGAAGAATTGAAGTAAGAGACGAACAACTCTAATTAAGAATCTACTACAGTAATATACGTAGTAGTTGTGCCAATCTAAATTTTCTCTCAGTTGGTTGGACATATATATAAACCTATGCGTGACTTGTAAGATTACTAACCATGAAGGGATTTTTCTTCACACGCGACACACGTGTGTACATATATAAATCATATATATTTATATATGTACATTTTATTTTAACTTGTAATAAATAAAGTCTCGTAAGGACCAAATTGAGGAAACACGTGTGTATGTCGAAGCTAAAATGCACGTTTTTAATGTATATATATATATATGTGTGTGTGGTTATGGAGGTGACTACGTTTCAAATTTTCCTGAGTTTATATTATATTATATGTAATAAACTTGAATTTAATTAATTAAAAGAATTATTAATGGTTCTTTCGTCTTTCAACCTCCATTGATGGCGTATTCAATAAAATCGATATGTCTTTGTCTCACGGCAGTGGATAAAGAATTTAATGCTTATTTCTTATCATTTAATTTACATAGCTGTACTAACAACAGAATATATAATGAGATAATATATTGTTTCTATCATTTTAAGTATTTATTTGAGTAGAGAAATAACAGCCTTTTTTTATTGCCATTTAGTACAAGAAAGTCGAACTTCACTCATTAATTATATAAATATAATATATATATATTGCCTTAGATTGGTTGTATAATTATTGTACGAAAAAGCACTGCGTGATATTTTGTTATAAACATATTTTATTTATTTATTCTGCGTACCCACCAATCCTATCCTACGTACTCATTCATATAATTTATTTTACTTTAAAAAAGTCCATTTAATATGATCTTTCTTTCTTATATAATTCATATATCAATATAAATACTTGCCCAGTTTTAAAATTGATGGGAAATGAACTTTTAAAAGTCATTAAGAGTGTTCGATGTCATACAATATTTTTGAAAGAAAATGGAAAATATTATTAATTAACAGGTAATTCATTAATTAATAGGTAATTCGATGATAAAACTTACAAAGCAAAATCAACACTAGCAGGTTACTAAGCCATTAAATGAAAGAAAACTCTACCAACAATCTTAACTAAGAATCCAATAAGCACCAGCATCGAAGAATTGTGAAATGTATTAGACTTTTAAAAACAAATTATACATTTAACAAAGTCCACATATCAATAACTATTATTAGTCAATAATTTTCTAATAAAAATTAGAAAATATCAATCCAATTCTTTAAGTAATAAATAATAGAAATTACACGACTAACCATATTCTGACACTCTATCATCAAAGAATGAAGCACGAAACACAAGATCAATGAGCAGATCTAAGTGACAGAGAAAAATTATGACACCCTTGCACGAGCAGCTTGAGCCATATATAAAATACTTACTGTTGATTAAAATCCACTTATAACCAGTCCCTTTACAACAAATATCCACATCAGCAAAGCAAAAATAAAAACAAGTAAACAGACACAGTCCTAGGGTGGCTTCGCCTCTAGTGGATCAAGACTTAGTAATTAATTACAACTGAAATTGTAACTAACTCTTAAGATCTTGATCAACCGACTTTACACAATATAAATACATGAATCAAAGAGAAGAAACTTAGATCTAACACACAAAAAACCAAATCAGAAAAATACAGAGAGAGAGAAAGGAGAAAACCCTAGTTCGAAGACTTCAGCTCCAAGATCCAACCTCGAGAATGCAGATCTCATGGTGAGGAGACAGAAGGGATGAGTACATGCACAACAACAAACAAACAGAGTTAGATCGAGAAGAAAATCACAAGGAAAATCAAATAAAACTTGTAAAAACAAAGAATCGAGTTTACCTGATCAGATCCTGTGACAGGAAGCTCCAAATGACTGTATTTTGCCTTTGATCTAGTGGATATCAAGCTAATATCTGAGACGAGCTTGACAGAGACGTAGCCCTAATTTTGGGGTGAACTCTGAAACAAATCTAGTGATTTCTTTCCTATTACTTGTTTTTCCATTTGTCTAAACCTAAAATCTATGGGTGTGTGTGTTTGAATCTGGGTTTTCTGGGTTTGGAATCGAGCAAGTTCTAGGGTTTCGACTTGTGGGTTTGTGAGGCTGAGTGATTGAGTGCTAGGGTTTCTAGACCCTTCTCAGAGTATTTAAAATTCTGATGATCAAACGACACAAGGTTGAGTGTCGTGTTGGTCATACGGTGCCGTTTAAGTCTAAAGCTTAAGTTAGACTTGGAAAGGTCGATTTTGACCTTGATACTGATATTAAAAGGTCTTGTTGGTGTAGGGCAAAAGGGTAAAAATCCTACACTTACTACCCAAAACAAAGTCCTCATTAGTCTTAAGATCAGGGCCAACCCTGAGGTGAGACGAAGGAGGCGGCCGCCAGGCCCTCCAACGCTTAGGGCCTCATTTCGAAAAAAAAAATTTAAAATATAGTTAGTAATAAAATTATTTTTGCCAGCGTTTTTTATTTTATACTAGCAAAAGTTCTAATACCAACGTTGATTTGCGAACTCATTTTACCAACAAATCAGAAGTAAATTCTATTTTACTAGTGCAATACCAAACTTTTGCAAGCACAAAAATATGCTGGCAAAAGTGACATTTCTTGTAGTGTATGCAACATATTATTTGATTTCGGTATGTTAAGTTTCTCCAAAGGTCTCAAAATTTTGCAATATAACTTAAATAACTACAAGGTACACGATTATAAAAAAAATTAGACTGACGAAATAAGTAAAAATATATCGGTGCATTCCTTTTAAGAATATGCATTATAGAATTTTCCAATAAAATATTATTAAATACTTCCCACAAACTTTATTGTAGGGCACCTATGGTACAAAATATACCAATATTTATATTTGAATTTTTTATATCTTTATTATCTATAATGATATTAATTTCTGATTTGTTTATTTTATTTGTTTTTTTTTTTTTGAAAAAAAATATAGCTACATGAAAATGATTATTCATATATTTTTTATTTTCAATGGAAACTTCGAAGCCTTTAAAAGGTCTATATATCTGTACATACTATCCATTAAACTCAAGGCATGTGGCTTTTGAAATAGCACTTTTCCGCCAGAAAGGTGGGTGGTGTATAGATATTATTTAGCTTTTTCTTTTTCAACTTTTTCTATATAATGATAATCAAAATCATTATCATTATTATTATTATTGCTTTGGAATCTTTTTAAAAGCATCAGTTTTATCTTTGGTGTGCTTTTTGTATTTGTTTGTTGAGCGAATGAAATTTAAGAGGTTTGCTTTAAATTAAGACTAGCCAAGAGGTTATATTTGGTTTGGCATTGGCATGATATAATAGGGTCGTTAATGGGCAATTCAATGAGTACAGATAAGATGCCTTGGGTTTATTTTGCTTGCTTTCTCCGCTAGCTATAAACAAAACTGGTTAATTAAGTGTCACGTTGATCCATCCATGTCCATACAAAATTATAATTTACAATCAACACGTACAAATCTAATTCTCTTTGGTATATATATTTACTTATAATCACTTACTACTTACTTTGATGTTAGAATTGGAAAAGAGAAAAGGAAATGGTCTTTTTTTTCTCAATATTTCTACTATCTTGTTTAAACACGTGGAAAAGGCAAAAAGTTGTGCTTCTAGAACCAATCCTGATCATGTAAAATGGGTACATTAGAGAAAATGATTGGTGATTAAGGAGTCTCAATCACTGCTTAACAGATTGATTTTGGCATGCTGGGGTGGGGCCTGGGTCTCTCTATACCTATATATTATGTAGGTATTATGTCAGCTTAAAGTCACGTCTAATTCAAAGGAATAGCTACAAATAATTATTGTAAAATGAAGGGTGTTCACACATTTGTTACTTTTTATTTTATTTAAATATAAATTTGATATTCTATATTTTTAATAATATTTATTTATTACATGTATATTAAAATTATACTTATTTGATATTTTAAATTTAAATTTTATACTTATTTGATATTTTAAATTTAAATTTTTTTAATAAAATTTTATCAATACAATTATCAGTGTAAAATTTTATAAATTCTTAATTTACATTTAATTATTTGATTGTATATCACTGATAACTGTTTGGTTAAATTAATAAAACTGTATTGATTAAATTTCACTTTAGGATATCAAATATGTATAATTAAAAAATATAAGGTACTAATTAAGTATTATTAAAAATACAAGATACCGAATATATTTTTCACGAAAACACAACGTACGAGTATATTTCCTAAAATCAATAGATGCACCTTAGCTGCTGCTGCTCTCATCTCATTTTTGGATTTCGTATTAATAAGTTTTGTCACTATTTTAATTGAATTAATCTTACTTGACATTAATGCTGTGAATTTTACATAATAACGCCTCTTACATTCTATTTTTATGATAAAATTATGTAATCTTTCCTTAAAAAATAAATAAAAATACATGTAATCTTTTTTAGAATATCTACATTTATATATAATGAAGTTTTTTTTTTTTTTTCCTAACAATGTTATATAATGAAGTTTCAAACCAACAACTAAGCCTAAATTGTCAATCTCTGATCACTACATAATTGTGGAAATATCATTGTTATATAAATATATATATATATATTAATGAGTAGTCTAATTTTATTATAATTATTTTTTATTTATTATAGTTAGTCTATTATTTTAAATATATATTTTATATAATTTTGTTGAACAAATTAAAAGATCATTTGTAAGTATTATTTTCCAACAAGGGTTAAAGTGTGATATTTAACCACCCAAGTTATAGATATTACATATCTGCTACAACCTAGAGCTCGGATTGTGATAATACCTCCACTGATTTGTGCACTTCAATGGTGTCCAACTCTTTGGCATCAAAACCCCCATCCTTCGATTGATTAATGAACTCATTTTCTTCATTGTTCTTGGGTACCATGATAACTTGTAGCTCCCTTTTCTTGCAGCAATGTCTCAGTGACCACTTATCATCATAGTGGAAACAAAATCCCTTTTGTTGTTTGAGTTGAATATCTGAATCAGTGAACTTCCACGGCTCTTGCGGATAGGTTAGATTGCACCAAACAATTAGAGGAAAAATATCGATACTTGAAGGCTTTATTTTTTTCTTCAATGTCTTGAACAAAATCTATTTCCTTGTCCATGTTTCAGGGCCTATGGATTCACAATTTAGCTTTTAAAGGAGGGAGTAAACCATTCATGAAAATGCTAAGTTGCACAGGGGTTCTACAATCTTTAATGGTGTCAGTAACTTAACAAATTGCTTCATGTATTCCAATACAGACCCTTCTTGTCAGGCATGTTACAAATTGTTACAAATGTGGTAATACCAATCTCTTCATTTCTTCTTGGCTGTGAATCGTTCTCTTGTTTAGGTATGTCAAAAAGATCCATTTAGTTGGAGTGGGTTGGAGCTCCGATCCGGCGGATCACCTCTGATTCAAAACATTCGGATACTTATTGGATCTTGGGTCAGATCTGCTCCGCCTCGCTTAATTTTTTTCTGGATCGGATCTGATTCGACCCGATTTAAATTTATTTAAAAAAACTTAATTTAAGACTTGACCCTAGACTTGGACCTGGACCCGGACCCTGACCCGGGACCCGGACCTAGACTTGGGACCAACCCAGACTCGGACTCAGATCTAGACCCGGACCCCGACCCCATACCCTGGACCGGAGTTGGGACCAGACCCGGACCGGAGTTGGGACCGAACTCGGACCGGGATCGAATCGGACCAGGACCAAACCCAGACTAGGACTGGGACTCGGGACTGGACCGGACCTGGGACCCGGTCTGGACCCTGACCTGGACCCGGACCCTGACCCTGGACTGGGACTAGACCGGGACCCGGACCGGACCCGGGACAGGATCCAGACTTGACCCAGATCGGACCCGAGACCCGATCCGAACCCCGACCCGAACCCGGAACTCATACCCGGACCGGGACCCGAACTCAGAATTTAGGCCCGAACCCGAACTCGGACTGGGACCCGGACCCAAAAACCCAAAACTTGGACCCGAATCCTGACCCGAGACCCGAACCTGGACTGGGACATGAGACCCAGACCTGGACCCAGGACTCACACCCAGACCCAAACTCGGGTCCAGACCCAAACTTGGACCCGAACCCAGACTCGGACCGAGATTCGGACCTGGACCCAGTTCCTGACTCAGACCCAAACCCGGACTCGGACCCAAACTTGAACCCGGACCTGACCCGTTGTCGGTGTTGGGGTAAAGTTTATTAAAAATAGGGATATTGGCGGCTAAACCACCTAAACTTTACGGTTTGTAACATTTAACCACAAAAGCTGAAATTTTTGGCAGTATAACTACCTAAACCCTGGTTCCGTTTTGCTCTGCACACCTCCGTCCAAAAATCACAGTTAAGTGTCACGGTGAATTGTCCACGTGTACACACTTGTACACGTGGCAAGATTTTAGTGGTCCACGTAATATTAATTTGAAAAAATAATTATAAATATTAAAAAAAAATTAAAAAAATTAAAAATATTAAAAATATTTTTTTACTTTTTTTTCTTTTTCCTTTTCTTTTTTTTTTTTAAATATTATAAAAATTATTTTCTTTTATTTTTTTATTTCCTTTTTCCTTTTTCCTTTTTTTTTTTTTTTTTTTAACTTCTTCTTCTTCTTCTTCTTCTTCTTCTTCTTCTTCTTCTTCTTCTTTATTTCTCTCTCTAATTGTAAACCCTAGCTGCAACATTTTATTTTTATCTCCCCGTCACTCCCTTCCTCTCTTTGCTCTCTTGCTTGACGGCGTTGTAAGACCACAAACTGCTGTTGCCAGCGTCGATGGTCCTAGGGACCTCGAAACCTTGTTCTTTGATTCCAAAAACCCAAGAACCTAACCTCCTCCTCGCCATCTTTCCCTCTCTCCTTCTCTTCCATTTTCCCGATGCAATGACAGCTATATAGCCGTCCACGATCCTGGGTGGTCCAACAGGACCATGGGATCGTGTTCCCTAGATCCCCAAAACTAAATACCCTTATTTTTTGAGAGCGAGAGAGAAGAGCTTTAATGGTGGCTTAGGTCGCACGAGAGCAAGAGAGAGGAGAGGGTCTGAGAGCGAGAGAGAAGAGAGGAAGGGAGGCGGTTGCACCATCCACTGGCCTTCCGTTTCCACCGAGAGGGAGGAACAAAGAAAGAGGGGGGAGGCGGCTGATGGAAGAGATGAGCAGCTAGGGTTTTTTTTTGGTTCAGTTAAGAAGAAGAAGGAAAGAAAAAGGAGAAAGAAAAAAAAAAGAAAAAGGAAAAAAGTAAAAGAAAATATTTTTTTTTATATAATTTATTTTTTTTATATAATTTTTAAATTATTTTTTTTAAAAAAAAAAAGAAAAAGAAAAAAAAAAGTAAATTTTTTTTTAAATTTTTTTTAATATTTAGATTATTTTTTAAAATTAATATTACGTGGACCACTAAAAACTTGCCAAGTGTACAAGTGTGTACACGTGGACAGTCCACAATGGCCTTTAACTGTGATTTTTGGACAGAGGTGTGCAGAGCAAAACAGAACCAAGGTTTAGGTAGTTATGCTGCCAAAATTATAGTTTTTGTGGTTAACTGTTACAAACTGTAAAGTTCAGGTGGTTTAGCTGCCAATATCCCTTAAAAATATATTATCTTTACACAATCTATTAATACATGTCAATACCAAACATAGTATTGTATTTAATAATACTAATACAAAATTAAAATGGATATAAAATTATAAGTTAATATTAAAATTCTTAAAAAAAAAATGTCTCGGGTCGGATCTGATCCGATTCGAGTATCTGATCTAGCGGGGCAGATCCTTACATGATCTGGATCACGTCGGATCATAGCCGGATCAGATCAGACCCGACCCATTTACACTCCTACTCTTATTACTCTCATATTGGTACCATAGTAAAGCGTCGCCAGAAAAGGAAATGAATACGACCTAAATCTTTTCTTCTTCATCAAAGTCGTGGCAAGAGAAGAACCTTTATGCTTGTAAAATCCAACTCGTGTGTGAAATGTATGTCTTGCTGGCCCATGTTGAAAAGTCCCTGCTCCGAACTCTGATTCAGGAAAAAACCTACCATTGGAGTGATTCATGTGGTTGTTGGTCCCTGTTCCAACATTGTCCCGCTGTGTTGTGGTGCCATGGGGGTCACTAAACCCTTACTTTCCTCTTTTTCCTTACTGTCAGCAACTCCAATAACGTCCTCATTGGATTCTTGGACAATTCTTGACTTGAACCTCCAATTGAGTTCTTTATTTTTCTTGAAGTTCTAAGAAGTAAAGGTGTTCACCTAATCTAATCCGCACTATTGCTCATAGTGTATCAGATTCGCGCTAAGTGCAGATTTCATTTTTTGGATCCAATCCAATTCGCACAATAGCTCAAATCCAATCCAATCCGTAAAAGTACGAATTGGATCAGTTATTTTAGATTGGTTACTTTTTCATATTAAATTATTTAATATTTATGGAAAAATATTTTTTTTTTTCAGATAACTAGCAATAAAATAAAATAAATTATAGTTATTTTATGTCTCTAACAGCAAATTAAAATAAATAAAATAACAAATAATAAATTCAAAGAAAGAAAAAATATTGTATGTATAAAGAAATGTTTAATTTTGTTTTAAATTGTATATGAAAAAAAAAATATAAGAATAAAATACAATTGATCTGTTAAGTTTTGAAATATAATTGTATTATATGTATTAGACTTTTAAATTACTATTTTTTTTACTATTTTTTTTATATATATATATATATATATAAATATGTGTGGATTAGATTTGATCCGTTATTTTTACATGTCAATCAATATCCAATTCGCACTTGAATTTTGAATTTTCCAATCCAATCTAATTCGCACAAGTGTAGATATCCGCACTTTGCGGATTGGATTGTACATATTAAATTTGATCAGCTATTTTATGAATACCTCTACTAAGAAGGCCTTGAATTGTTGTTGGAGCGACTCTTGCAATTGCAGTTGAAGCTGAATAGCCATTTGTTTTTTGCATGGAATCATGGAGTAAAATTTGAAACCTCATTCTTCAAATCTGATTTCAATGCTTCAAATTTTGATAAGATATTGTTTTTTTTTTTTTTTTTTTGAAATCTGATAAGATATTGTTATAGAGTAAAATTATATATCCAATTTTGAAGAAAGAGGTAAGCATTCCTCCAAATGATGAAATAAAAGAATAATCTAGCTTTAGTTATTCTCTTCCACTAGAGTCTATTCTCTTCTATTTCCAAACTTAGAAATGAATTCCTCCCCTTTATTCATAGGTACTAGATAACATAAAACAGTGTCAGCTAGGTGTACTAAAAACTAAGACATAGCCCTTTAAAATAAAAACCAGCTAGATAAAAAAAAAAAAAAGTCCTCTAACCTAGCTTAGGTGTCCTTTTGTTATATCACCATGTTTGTGTGTATGAGTGAATGTATAGTTTAAACTTCATGCACATATAAATAAGCTGTCATTGTACATACATCATCTTGATTTATATACAGATAGAATAGATGAGTAAGGTTTCATGTCCATAGTAGATAGTACAATTGCATTAGTTAAACGATGAAGCTAATATAACAGTTAAGGGTTTTCCCCATAGATACAAATTAAGCAAATGTAAAATGAGTTGGAAGAGCTTCTTCGTCTAAGCTGCCTCAGCAAATCCAACTCTCATTTTCCCATAATCGAACACTGTGTGGTAGCGACCCATAAATACATCTCCCAAAATCCTACAATATTATATGCAGAAGCACCAGTATCAGTAATTTACTAAGAAATGAATAGAATTCATGGCTCTGATGATTTGATCCTTTTAGTTACTTAAATGAAGCTCCTTAATGGTGTTATTCTAATTATATTTTATGGTAAAAACATGACACAAAGATAAGAATATGGTAATAGAAAGAGGTAAGATTTTAATTACCAGAGAGGTCCACGAGGAGGAGCCACATCCAACGCAATGAATCCGCTAAGGCATTGAGCTGCGGAACCCTCTCCCACTTTGAGAATGTACTGATGGCAACAAACACCAAAATTTATAAGCAGCTAATAGCAGCTCGGAACTCGCTAAAGAGAGTGAACTGAAATCTTTTTTCATAATCAAGCTTGCTAATTGGGACTTTTAAAGTTTAAAATGACCAAACTGAAGAAGTCTGCTATACCTGCTCTGGAGCAAGGTCAAATAATTTACCACCGATGGTGAATGAAACACTTGGCATGGATGATAAGCTGCTGCAATCAACAGCTGACTCGCCATTTGGACTGGGCAGCCGTTCACAGAGCTGTGATTTTAAACATTTGAGGGCATGATTAGCTTGCATCAATTCATTATTATCATGCATGTATTGATGAGTAAGAGACAACAAATATTTACCTCATTAACGTAGTTCAATATCTGCTCTTCAGTCATATTACGGTTTAGCTGATTTTGAATCCATACTACTGCCATCTCACAAGCAGTACATGGTGCACCATGAAGACTGCTATCGTGTTTCCTTCCCAATTTCTCATCAATCACACTTTCAATTCCAAAGCTGTAAATATATATGGAAACAATTAAATTAGAAGATAGATACAGCAATCATTTGAAATAAAGTTAAATGAACTTTTCCTCGAACAGCCAGATGTACTTTCATCTCACCTAACACCTCGAGTTCCGTCAAAAGCACAGAGACCAATTTGAGAGCAAATTTTTTTAGGTTGTGTCTGTAGATCAAGCCAGGAAGAAGAAGAGGAAAACATCGGATGATTTACTATAGGAGACTTAAAATGGGTTGTATGAAACGAAAATATAAAAAGCAACATTATGTACCTTAGCAATCAGCAAATCTAGTATGGTTTTTCCATATTGTGTCACCACTGACTTGCATTGCTGGCTTACAATACCAGAAGCTCCAATGGCATGGTTGATTTGAGTTATTATAGTCTGAAGAATGGTAACAAAAAGATTATAGCAAGATTACACAGAACGATTTAAATTTACATACAACAAATGCCTCACATAGTGTATACGCAAGTGACATCATTTAACTCAGATAAAAAAATTACCAAACATTTAAATATATCTTTAAATTGGGGTCCCCTACTAAGTTTACAATATTTGGGAATTAATAAACTATAGCAGTGGTTTGTTCCAAAAAAAATTAAAAAAAAAAAAAACTATAGCAGTAGTGGCCATATAGCTGCACAAAAGGACTTGAACTCAAAACTTTGTGGGAGCAAACCACAATACCACATGACTAACTATTCATTTGAGTTTTCCCTCACAAGTAATTTTCATAGCATAATTCACGTTTGAGCATAAAACAAAATAGAAGTAAAAGAAAACATCATCATAATTTGGGGACGTACAAATATTTTTACAACCCAACTCACTATACAAGGGTCTTTTTTTTCAAATATATATATAAATATAAGACTTGATTTACAAAGCACACATACCGTAGGCCCTGCCAGTAGGGAGGTTCCCGAATCGGCAATTGCAGCACATCCATCAGCACAAAATCCTGAAAATAGTGATAATGATAATTTCTTAGTATCATAACCAATCATTAAGACAGAAAGCCAACCAATAAATATCTCAACAAAACAAGATCCGAGAGGGAATTTCCATGTAATTACCGGTTGTTTCCCCATCAACTAGGACATCACCCATATCAAACTGCCAACAAGACAAAACAAAAAGGTTGACTGAGTTGAGAAAT
Organism: Cannabis sativa; assembly: GCF_029168945.1. Lineage (NCBI taxonomy): Eukaryota > Viridiplantae > Streptophyta > Magnoliopsida > Rosales > Cannabaceae > Cannabis > Cannabis sativa. The sequence goes on along the minus strand of NC_083608.1, from coordinate 40,417,002 downwards.
AGATTTTATCACATTAACAAGAAAAATGGCCTAAAAAATATGAGAGGTTGGGAGACTATTTAGTTAACCTGCCAATAGCCTTTCTGAGTCACAGGAACATATGTGTGATTCCCCTTGAAATGATCAGAATCCACCCCACCAAATACTATCTCGCCCCCTTCTTCCCCTTCGATATTGCGATTCAACCAAAATGAAAAGACTGGATCCTTTACAAGTCCTTGACTGACCATACTATACCTATAATAACAAGTAGTTGTAACCGCTAAGAACATTGTACAGCTAGGATTGAAAGATTCAAATGAAGTTTTATGGCATGTGTAGAGGCTGAGATGGATAGATTTTTACCAGACAGGAACAGCATTTCCTACTGAGATCTCTTGAAATCCAAGTCCTAGTATTCCATCAAATTTAGCAGCCACGAACGTGATGCCAGGCTCTTTGGTTGCCTCGATAAAATCCTAATAGTTTAAGTAATATTCATTAAGTGCAACTCTATATTATGAAACAACCAGATACAAATTTTATCTTTTTGAAAAGAAACATACCTGATTTTGAACAACAAGTTCACCAACTTTGACATGGTCCGCACTAAAAAAACCTGAAATTGCTCCAGTACCATAATGAATTGCAGCTGATTTCCCTGCATCAAGAATTAAAAGAAAGTTCAGAAATTCAATGGTAAAGAAAAAAAAGCATGAATCTTTTGAACTGGGACAAAAGGAACAGACCATTCTTTGTGTAGGTACTTGATTGACCAGATTTGTACTTGGAATGAAAAAAACAAGCAATCTGAAATTAAGGGGACATAAGGACAATTGTTGAAAAATTTCAAAAACTCCAAATAATAATGGAAAAAAGACTATACATACTGAGAAATAACACTTTGACGAAGGCACCCATAGATTAGAACTTCCAGTGTCGAATACCACAGTAAACTTCTGTGAAGGTGTGCCAATGCCAATCTCACCAAAATACTGAGCATCCATGTAATTCTTTAGCTCCACAATCTCAGCATCCTCAGAGCTTCCATGGAGACCATACTTTCCACTTGGACTCTCCTGTTCTGTAGCAACATTTCGTCGATGGAGCCTAATTCTTTGATCTAATTGTTTCTTATTCAGTTGAATTCTGATCAACCCGTCATTTTCAGCAGAAAACACCACAGGTGACAGAAGAACCCAAAGAAAAAGAGCAACCAAACGAGCATCGTTTTTGGTACCCATCAATCACTATAACTGGAACAGCAACAAAAGCAATTTTTGAACACAATCTTCCTCAAAAATCACATATTCAATGTGCCAACTTTTTTTGAGAATTTTCTTCTATAACGATTACACCTCCAATTAGCCAAAAAATTGCACAGAATTAACCAACAGACCACAGCATTGAATATGACATCAAGTCCTTTAGTAGAAATTTTGGGTCACAAAAAACAAGTCTAATACAACTACCTTAATCCATAAAAAGAAAAAACAAATCGATTAAGCGATCAACATTTTATTTTCTCAATATTTAATAAACTATATAAGTATACGAATTGGATAAATTTATCCACAGAAATAAACACTATCAAATAATCAAATAATAATTTTGAATCAATCGAAGAAATTAAACTTACATTAGTTGTGAGTAGGGGTTGAGACTTGAGAGGTGAAGTGCAGAAAATTTTGAAATGTTGAGAATGAAACAAAGCAAGTTAAGTCAGAGTCGGAGCCTTAGAGAGAAAGCAATGAGCAGAGGAAAGTTCTAGTGTATGGAGGAGTATAAAGCTTACAGTGCTCCCACCAATTGATTAGACTGAAAGAACATTATCTAAAGGTCAACAGCTTAGTTGGTACATCTAAACGAATCTTACGACAGTGACGTGTTAGTCCAGTTGTAGGAGGCTAAACTCAACTAACATTCTAGTGTTGACACATAAGATAAGCTACCTACCTGTCCTTCTCTTTCAGTCCCAACCTTTGTTTTGACTTATTGTTAGTCTGTGCCTTCAAAGTTTACAGAAGCCCATTGTTACTTCTTAGCCCATAAAATCCAGTCCAATCCTATGAAGAACCAATACTTTAGGGGGTTTTATAATTCTATACGTAAAATCAATTAATTTATAAAAATACCAATTTTCACGTCAATACTAATTCCTACCAAAAATACAAGAAAAAAAATGTAAAGTCACGCTTCTTAAAATTTCATGTATTCCGAATTTTAAAAAAGTAACTCTTACGTTGTTTTTGATATAACCTTGATTCGGTTAGCTTCTATAAGATTTTTTTTTTAGCTTTTAGAATTAAAAACGTTCTTTTAACACAACCTTGTTTCCGTTAGCTTCTATAGGACTTTGAAGACCTTATCAAGCAAATTGATATGACTTTATCTCACTTCCCCAAGCCACTAAGGCTAGCTTAGTGGTGAGGGAGGGATGGGAAAAAGGGAGAGGTCATGGGTTCAAACCTAGGACCTTGAAGCTATTAAGCTATTAAATGATTGTAAAATATCTCAAGAAAAAAAAAAAAAATATCTCAATTCTCCAATGCCTCAATCTCACATGTTAAGCATACGAGAAACACATTCGCCCATGAACTTGCAAAGTTAGATTTGGGGTTAAATGAAGTTACAATTTGGATTGACAATGACCTTTGTAATCTTTATGTCTCTTCTTTTTTCTTAAGGGCATCCCTTCTCCAAAAAAAAAAAAAAATAATAAGATATGTACTATGTAGCTTTTCCTAAAAGAATTTTTGAGAAACTACTTTTAAAATTAAAATAATTTACATAATTTCTAATTTATTTATAAAATATCTTTTTTAAAGGGAAACTTACAAAAATACTGTAAAATAGGGAAAATTTTACAAAAATTGTATGTGGCGAAAATTGCATGACAATTTGCAATTTTTCCTTACCTACATTTGTGCTTCATTTTATAAACGACGCAATAGGTAAAAAAAAAAGTATTTTGGCAATCGATATGGCATTTTCGAACTGACGTAATAAGTGTTTTGTGGCAGTTTTAAAATGTCATAAATAATTTTGCATCATTTCTAAACCGACGCAGAAGATAAAATAGAAAAGTGCATATTTTGCGTCGGTTTATAAATGTAGATAATAAAAAACTATTTGCGACTATGGTATATACGTCAGTTTTCTTAATCGACGGGAATTATACTTTTTGTAGTAGTGATTTCTCTTCATCTTAAGTCTAAACTTGAAGTATGGTTTAGTTTTCTAGCAAACAAGTTAGTTGATGAGTTCTCACCGTCAGCATTTGGTGCTGTCTATGGGAACGACAAGCTTAAGCCAAGTCGTTTCTTTACACACAATCGATATAAAATGCCTAGATGCTCTCGCCGCCTTCAGGACATGGAGATTCACCTTGACAATAATCAGTTGATTGCTTCGGGGTAAGACCTCCCTCCACCCATTGTCGGAGAAGGAGGCGCTAATGGTCACAGACTTCTAGCAAGAGGAGAAAATGTGAACATTATCAGGCCTTAAGTAGGAGGAGAGGGAACGAGTGGACAAGATCTCAAACAAGGCAAGGAGACAATCGCTGTGAAGAGATCCCAGTGAACAAGCAGCACGACGGAGTAACCACCTTCATCATAACCGAAGGTAAAGGTGTGACATAAAGGAAGAAGGTCCCATCTTCACCAAGGCACCCTCCACCACCAACACCGTGAAATCTCGGTACCTTGTAGCATCGCCCCAGAAAGGAGAAGCGAGCCAACTCTGTGAGTCAAAAATCCCAAACTTGCCACTATGAAGACGAAATAAATGATCTTCCCTGGAAGAACCAAAGGCTGAAAACTATGGTGGCTGACATGCAAAAGGTATTGAGCACCATTCTCAGAGGCGAAACTCAAGGTTCACATTTTTTCGTATAAAAGTTACTAATAACTCTATGGTATAGAGTTATTTTTATTGGCTTTAAACTTGAGTTACTCATGGTTCGCACTTTTCGTACAAAAGTCACCAGTAAGAGTGCGAGATCCCAATCGTACATGGTGACGGAGAGAACTCCATGTCATCAACGGATGACACCACAAAGGATGAGAGTGGAAAGGCCCTATCACAAAATAAGAACCCAAGAGGTCATTCAAAGCAACATGAATCTACCCACCGGGGTAAGATCACAACGAGGGAAACATTGTGTAGACTTATGAAAGCACTTTAGCCAAAGAATCTTATGCTAGGAGACACTGCGCTTGCACCCCCTTTTCAAGAGTAAAGCAAGCAAAAGGTGTCATCCCATAACCATGGTGGAAAGTCGCACAATAATGGGATGAGAGAATTACTACTCACAGGCTCCATGCAAACCACATGGAAAGTCCAAGTTCCACTCACCAACTCTCAAGAAAGGATGAACAAGAGAATAAAAAAGCTAGAAGTAGAGATGCAGGATCTACGTCAAAAGATGGCTATCACATTAAAGGGAAATTCAGAGGATGATGAGTTTGATGAAGAATCCCCTTTCTCAATGGAAATTCAAATTGAACCACTTCCACCCAATTTTAAGGAGTCTCGCATGACGCCATATGATGCTACAACTGATCCAAAATACCATCTAAGAGGTTTTAATGAGCTAATTAAGATGAAAAATGTGTCATGCAAGATAAGGTGCCAATACTTTGTGGTTACACTTAAAGAGGTTGCATACAAGAGGCTTGGACCAGGAGCAATTACATACTGGAAATAATTTTTGGAGGAATTCTTTCAACAACATAAAGTGACGAGTGATTACATTGTGCCTGTAACGAGTATCACAAATGTAAAGCAAGGAGAGAAAGAAAGGTTAAAGAGATACATCCAGCACTTTATTGCCAAAGTCGCCAAAGTAGGAAAGATGTCCAACGATGAACATAAGTTTGCCATACCTGCTGGAATATAGAGTCTTAGAGATGGACATAAGTGAGTGTCCTTTGGGAAGCTCGTCAGACCCTTATAGGGTCTATTAGACAATACCCCAATACTCTTAAGCTGATACATTCAAGTGAAGTCTCTGCTATACAACTTGTAAAAATTAAATATCCAAAATATTCCTATAAGTAAAGTTCTACTATGCGAGAAAAAGTTCTTAGCGATAGCAAGTTTGCTTTTAGTGTGCAATAATAAATTAAAGAAGGCACTCATGTGGGCCTCTGAGTTAAAGTGAATGACGCTGCACACTTGGGGGTACCAAAAAACAGAGAGGGGGGGATTTTTCAAATCGACAAGGACTAGCTACCCTTAATCGACAAGAGAAATACACCTACTTCTTCCCCCCCCCCCCCCCTTAAAAAAATTTACTTAGCAAAAAAACAGTCTTGAAAGACACTCATGGTCTAACGCTGAAACGAGAGGGACGCCTCTCGAGAGTAAGCAAATGCTTATAAATCAAGAGGGTAGCAAAGTCAAGTACAATAAGCTCCCTCACATCTAAGTAAAAGGATGAGTAAATAATAAGAGGATGAGACCGCTGAAAGAGTAATACTCCCTCAAATGAAAACCTGCTTACCATATATAGTGGGGAAAGTCACTTGGCCAAAGAGTAACCCTCAGAGTCACTCGCCCAACGTTAGTTACAAAAATTCACTTGGCTAAAGAGCAACCTTCAGAGTCGCTCAGCCAACATCAATTACAAAAATTATCTGGCCAAAGAATAACCCTCAAAGTCACTCAGCCAACATCAATTACAAAAGAAATTTGGCCAAAGAGTAACCCTCAGAGTCACTCGACAAACATCAGTTACGAAAGTCACTTGGCCAAATAATAACCTTCAGAGTCACTTGGCCCACATTAGCTAAAAATGTCACACGGCCTCGTGACCTCACGGTGACCAGAGTCACTCGACCAAAAAGTAAAGAAATGTCACGCAGCCCCAAGAGTGACTCAAAGTCACTCGGCCTCATGGTGACCAAGGTCATTTGGCCGCATGGTAACTTAGATAACTCTGCAACAAAAAGTAAATAATAGGAATGAGACTCGAAAGGGTGATCTAGGGAAGGATCAAACCCAGGACCTCTTAGACAGGGTGAGAAGAGTTTTCCATTACACTAAGGTGTTGTTATGAAGTGAAATTCAAGCAAGGGAGGCTCCTGGGCACATCCTTATAGAACACAAAGAAGACAAGATTCACACTTTAGAAAGGAAAATTCTCCAAGTCACTCAGTCAACAAGAATAGTTAGAAGAATTCTTGTAGACTGGGTTGCAAGTGTTAACCCTGAAATTTGGCGCTGCTAACTCTCAAGATAAGTCGACAAATAATCAAAAGACTAATAAGAACGCATTCAAAAAGCTTATTCACTCGGCGTGCATTTCTCAAAATCATTGTTGATACTTGTAGCTCCAAAACAAACCTCGTAAATTGTACATGGATGTGTGAGCATTGTCTATGTGTGCGGGAGTTGGGGGCTCGCCTATGAGCCCATGAGGGAGGCTCGCATGCGAGCCGTGGGGTGTGTGCTTGCGTAGGTTGGGGGCTCGCATGCGAGCCCATGTGGGGGGCTCACATGCAAGCCATTATGTTGTGTGCAAGTGTAACGTGCGTGCGTAGCTTGGGGGCTCGCATGCAAGCCATTGTGTTGTGTGTGTAACGTGCGTGCGTTTGTGTGTGTAGATGGGCGCTCGCGTGTCAGCCCATGTGGGGGCTCGCATGCGGGCCGTGCTATGCTTGCATTAGTGTGTGAGTTGTGTGTGCATTGGGGGGCTCGTATGCGAGCTGTGCATGCATGTGTGTGTGTTGAGTGTGTGCATTGGGGGCTCACGTGCGAGCCCATGTGGGAGGCTCGCATGTGAGTCGTGGCATTCATGTGGGTGTTTGTATTGTGTCGGGTGAGTTGCGTGGTGTATGTGTGTTGTAGACGTAAGGTGAAATTTAATTTGAATGCGCGCTGAAGAGAATATCGTTAGAGGAAGAATCAAAGGACAAGGCTTACAACCACGCCTCCTAAACTCTAAGATCAAGGAGGTACGACTAGTGGAGGGAATGCACCTACAAGGTCTAAGGACCCGACCAAGGGTACACTAAAACCATCACGTCTGCGACCGGGGACCACCTCTACGACCGGGAACCACCTGACACCAAACAAAGGTACGAGGCGCAAGATGACCTCCTGCACTTGCAACTTAATAAAGCGACAGCTTGTCTATTTGGGACCACCATGTAACTCAAGCAATTAAAGCCTATAAATACCCCATTCTCAAATGTGAGAGGGGGTGGGAAGATCAAGCTTGTAATATTACATTGAGAGTAAATAGAAAGTTTATCATTTTCTCTTCATTTTAAGATAGTAATTTGAATTTATATTTCATTTTTCTCTTCATCTTAGATCTGGGCTTGAAGTATAGTTTAGTTTTCCAGTCAACAAATTAGTTGACGAGTTCTCACCATCAATAGTACGTAATTACAAAGGAGAAGAATGTCTCTTAAATAAGAAATAGGCAATACAAACTTAGCTCAAATTGTTACAACCGAAATAGTTATAAACTGAACTAACAACTTTAATTAACATCCTGCTTACAACAACTACAGTAGCCGATAAACCAGAGAAATACATTTACAAAGTACAGGTTATTCTAAGCCAACTATAAATTCGAATTAATGGAGCTAGCTAATTAGGCATTGTGTTTCCTCTATACAAGGTTACTCTATCTTCGAGTATAGAAGGTGGTGATATCAGTTAACTATTATTTATTAACCCCATAAATATCTACCTATACTTGTTATTTCTATACAGGACAACGAAATAAATAAAGTTATCCTTGCATCTCTGTTGAATATATAAAGAAAATTAAAGACTCAAAAACCTCGAGCACGTCATGTAGATAACAGAGAAATGATCATGATATTAATAATTCTCGTCTCTATTGAGTAAGCTACACGGAATTTAAATATATGTTTTCTATATATGTATTTTAGTTAAGAAAAAAAAAAAAAGAAAAAGCCGGCGAAAGACAAATTCTATGTTGTATAACAAAATGACCCTTGTATATTTACGCGCGTGACTACTCCAAAGGTCGTCAAATTATAACCAGTACTACATTATACACATACAATATTACATATAATTAAAAATGTACAGATAATTAAAGAGTAGCAGTAGATAGATAGAACTTAGAGGCACCCATGTATATACTATATCAGAACTATATATATGTATAATTAATTAAGCAATTTATTAGTCATGTTGTTATTTCAAATTAATGATGAACTACAAGTATAGAAAATTGCTAAAAAGTACCATAGGTTAGTGTTTAATATTTTTTTTAATGTACTGGTATTAGTGTAATTAAGTATATAGTTTTATATAATTTAAAAAATAATTTTTAAAAATATCGCTAACCAATAGTACTAGACACTACTTATATGCAATACGGGAAATACTATTTTAGAGTTTTACAAAGGTTACTAATTAGACCATGTATTTTTTTAAATAATAAAATGGATCCTATATTTTCTAAAATGGTAAAAGTAAGACTCAATTTTCAACAATTTTATTTTCTAATATAATTAACTTTAAGATAAATTCTAATACGAACATATATAGAAGATATAACTAATTTTGTCATAACATTTTTAGATCAGATTATTATTAAGTTTTATTTTGACAAAAAATCAGTTCATGATTTTATTTGTACTATTTTAGAAAATATAAAATCTATTTTATCATTTAACAAAATAAAAAATTTAATTAATAACTTTTACAAAATACAAAATCCAAAATAATATTTATCTTATATAATAAAATAATAAGTATATGACTTTTACTCAAAGAAAGTATAATTATATATGGAATATTAATTATGTAGACGGCATGAAAAAATGGACGTAGTCACGAGTAAATAATGCATCAAGGTACCCACTCTTGGACGGTGGATAATATATAGGTGGTCTAATAAACTTTGGCATGAGAGAAAAGAAAAAAAAAAAAAGAGAAAATAGTATTAAGAACAATCAAATGTGACAAGCGAAAAGTCACTTTCTATCTCTTATTATTAATTACTACATCTCTTTCTTTACGTGTCAAACAAATCCAAACCCTTTTAACAACTCTTTCTCTTTCTCCCTCTCATCACTCTTCTCTCACAGACGGTTTTGTTGACTCCTTTTCTTTAGCCTTGACTATACCACTCAGTGCACGTAACTATAACTATAGAATAAAATCCACTTCTTCTTCTCTAAATTACTCGTTTTTGTTTTTTCTCCAACTTTATCTCTTTTTTTTTGTTCTGTTCTTCTCCGGCTTATATGTATGTATGTTTGAAATTTAAAGTCTTTAACATTGTATAAAACATTGACAAAAAAACAAAACTTGATATATAATATGTAACCAAACAAAACAACTTTCATATATATAATTTTGGTATGTTTATGATTATTTAATTAATTAATTAATTACTTGTCCATTCGTTATATTTATAATAGATATGACAGCAGGTTAAGCATTTTTAAAAAAAATTAAAACCATATAAATAAATATATTCGTTTTTCTCGTAGGATAAACATTAATAATACACATTGAATAATCTAGATAAATATTAAATAAACTTCCCTTTCTTCATTTTTTCCTATTTCTTCTTCTGCAACACTTGGTTACATTATTATCAAGAAAGAATGAAAACAAAAAAAACAGTTGTGTTTAATCCAACTGTGTCCTGCCACAAATGTGGAGAAATAACTGAAAAAAAAAACTATATATTTTCACATATTTTTTGTTGTTCTTTATAGAAAAGAAAAGAAAAATTCTCTCTCAAAAAATAATGAAGCAAAATAAAGAAGAAAAAATAAATAAAAATCGGCAAGCTCCCGTTAAGGTATATATATAATACTATAGATACTAGCTAAGCTCAAACAAGCTAGCTGCTGTTGCTATTGGTAACATTGACATTATTTCCGTTATTATTGGTATTGTTATTATTGTTGTTACTCACGTTATTCGAATGAGTCCCACTAATGATGGAGGTGATAGCGGCGGCTAAAGCAGCTGTAAAATTGGGATCGGCGGCAATGGCAGCGGTGGCTGCATTGACACTTTCACTCAAAGAGTTTTGTGGCGGGGAAGAAGAGGAAAAGGAGTGGTGGCCTAATAAACGAGCTGCCACCGTTGTTGGAGCCAAACTATTTTCTTGTCCAAGTGAGGACATTTGAAGGCCAGAGAATTTGGATTGGTTGTTGTAAATAGCCTGACCTCCTAAGATTTGAGGCAGTAATGCTGCGGCTGCAGCTGTGGTGGCCGAGCTTGCGTTTTGCTGCAAAGCTAAGTGGAATTGCGGCGGTTGAGGTGGCTTTTGGAGGTGTAATGGGTTGGGGGATTGAGTGAGGTCCAATGTAACAGTGGGAAATGGTGCTGAGGCTGATATAGTGGCCATGCTTGAGGAGCAAGGAAGCATGGCCCTTGCTAGAAAGTTTGAGTTCATTATGCCATCTGAGCTAGACATGGAGCCAGATAACAACATTCTTGCGGCCGACGATGTTGTCGACGCCATCGCCATCGCTGGAGGTGGCAATGGATGGTTGTGATTGCCTTCGTATGTTGTCACCAGGATCGTTCGATCTTCTGCACATCTTTGTACCTTCACATTTATAATTGTAGTGTAGTTTAGTCAATGAATATATTTATAATTGTAACAACTTGTATTTAAGTTTTAGTCAATTAATGTTTCAGTTTGGAGACTTTGATGTGTGAACAAATTAATAATAAATCTGAACGTTAAAAGAAGAAAAGAAAAGCGATTTGCAGACTATTTATTTTTCATTTTTAAATTTATCACTATTTTTTAGCAATACTTAGCTTAGGATTCCCCACGTAATGAAATTAATAATGAAAGTTGTAAATAGTAATTCAATTTATTTCTTTTAAAAGAGCACAAAAAGCGTCACTAAAGTTTTTTTTTTTTTTTTTCTGTGTGTACACTTTAATTACTATACAAAACAAAAGTGACTTAATTTTAAAATATCATCATATACTTTATTACTAAATATAGTAAATAATAATAAGGTCAGTAGTCAAAATTACCTAAACGAAAGTAAATTAACTTACTTGCTTTCGAACTGGGCAGCCAGCAGCCATGGTGCATCGATAATAAGCTCGAGGACATGGGTTCCCCTTTGCCATTTTTTGGCCGTATTTACGCCATTGACAACCATCAGCAATCTAAAATTTCAATAAATAATAAATTAAAAAATATTCACATAAAAAAATATATAATTAGAAAATATAATTTCCAATTTAATTTAGATATAATACATAAGACGTGTGTATATACCATTGGAGCCTCGGATCGAGCTCGAACTGAAACTCGAGCCTTTCGCATAGTAGCTTCAGTTTGATCAGAATCTTTGACAGAGCCAGACGACGTCGTTCTGGGCAACTTGTTTGGAACCCAACCAGCTTGAGACGATTGATCTGGATCACTATCTTCTCTCCCAATTAATGCTCGGTTGACTTCCTTCTTTTCCATCTGATCATCTCCGCCGTGTCCATTTTTCACCAATTCCGATCTTCTTTCTTCCGATGAAGACAGTGAGGTCTCGTCTGCCTCTCCATTATTGGCAAGCCCAAGATCCATAAATCGCCTCGGCACCACTGGCTGTACTTTTCCTTCATTAATATTAGTACCGTTTGTAAGATTAATATTTTGATCATCATCATGATCATTATTATTATTATTACCATCTTCTAATACTTTTTCATCGGACTTATTTCCAGTTTGCGTTATGTATAGCTGCATCTGTAGAGCGTTGTAGCTGTTGGTCACTTGGTCAAGCGCGATTTTCAATCGCTGGTTCTCAGATTTCACTCGTTGAAACTCAGTATGAAGAACCACCAGCTGAAATTATTGAATTGATGATACAAAATTAATACTTTATTCATATATTAAACATCAAATCTTAATCCATGTTATATTTATATATACATACCTCAGTTGTGGGCTTTTTGTCCTCTGCAGCTGCGTCGTTTGATACACCATCATCTACCATTGATTGTTCACTACTCGTGTTTGTTGTGAGAAGATTCAAACCAGTCTATAATTTGATGAATTAAAACTAATTAGTTTATTTATATATATATTATATTACCAAAAAAAAAATGTAATTATGTATACATACTCACGTTTACATTCATGTCTATATCAATTTGTTCATTAAAACTTTTGTGATGATCAATCATATCATGATAGGAGGAGGGAGAAGGCTTGATATCCCGGTTTCTGTTCTCGGCAAAGAAATCCATCTCGTTGATAATGACCGTCCGATTATTATTGTTATTTTTCTCATCGGATGGCTCTGGAGAATTGTTATCTTTGTGGTGGGTGTAATTGAGGTTGACTGGGAACTGAAGAGTTTGATGATGGTGGTGATGATGTGGAGGAGACCTTTCATGATGATGAATGGTACTGCTTGCATCCATGGAATTAATAGAATTATTACTGATCTTGTTGTTGTTGTTGAAGTCTTCTTCAAAGGAGTTGAGTACTGTAGGTTTATGGATAAAGAAACCAATTGGATCTGAATCAATGGGGAGTCCACTTCCTTTGGCCATAAATCAAGAAAAATTATAGAGAGAGAAAGAACAGAAAAGAGAGAGGATGAGAAAGAGAGGGAGAGAGAGGTGTCAAATCTTTGAATGATATGCAATGGACTAGGCATTAAAAAAGGGAAGTTGAGACTTTAGAAGAAGACCAAATAGTAGTAGTACTAGCAACAGATCAGAGGTGTGGTATTTGTGCTAAAATGTTTTCTATTTCTTAGATTTGAAAATAAACACATCTCTTTCTTATTTTTTTTTTTTAATTTCTTTCTGAAAAATTCATTTTTATATATCTTTTTAAGGGTATTAAAAACAAATAGTCATGTCATGTTATTTGTAAACTTGCATATATCACCCAAATGTGAGGGCATGGTTTATAAGTTGGGAGCTTTATTAAATACCATATGAGTATATTCTAATTTTCAAAAAAATTAATATTAATAATATTGTCTTTTCAACTACTCTTATATAAAATATAGTCCATTTTTGTTCAAAAAAAAAAAAATACAGTCCATTTCAAAAAATGTATATATATATTTATAAAATAAAGTCTTTTTTAATATTTAATTTGTGTATACAGTTTTGTTTTTTCTTATATTTAATAAAAACATCTCCTTTTTCCTCCGATCGAAATTCAGTCGACATAGAACATTTTTTTTAAAAAAATTAATATATATACTTAAATTGAACGTATAGAATTTTTATTTATTTATTTTAATTCAAACATCACGCAATTGTCCTTAAAAAAAATTATGCAATTTTATTTTTTTGAAAAATAGGGAATTCATAAACTTAAGTGTTTATAATAATTACTTATAATTATAAATGAATTGATATACTCTCAAGAGTGTTTATAAGTAATTTTCCATCTAATTCACAATGCAAACATATAAGGCTACCTCAATATTTTCCAACTCAAATTGCATTTCCACTGTGAAACCTTCTTACTATAGCATTTATGGTTATTAGAAGTGAAGGATTCCGTTAGTAATAGTGGTGGGGTCCGCTAGTAATAATCCGCCAATAATATTTCTAAAAATGAGTATTAGCAGCGGACTGACGCTCGCCGCTAATAATAGTGTCAGACACATAAATTGACATTATTAGTAGCGGCAAACCAATACGCCTCTGATGCTTTTTTTTATTTTATTACATGTTAATATTAATAACAATTAAAATTAAAAATAAAAATATTGCTCATTTAGATACACTACTACAAGAAAAGGCTTTTTATCCCGGTTTCACTAAAATAAAAACCAGGATATAGGCCAATAAGATAAAAGGTATTTAAAAAATCGAGATAAAGGAATACTTTTTATCCTGATTTTTTCATGAAAATCGACATTTTATCTCGGGATAAAAAGTATATATCCCTTTTATCCTGGTTTTTAGAGAAAAATAGGATAAAATGGTACTTTTAATCCCATTTTTGATGAAAAAACTAAAAGGTACCATTTTATTCTACTTTTTATGAAAAATCTGGGATAAAAAGTCACCTTAATTTTGATCCCATTTTTCAAAGGGCTATTTTCAAAAATATGGGAAAAATTATTAAGGTTATGATAAATATGGCATAAAAAGTAAATACCACTAAATATGGCATTATCTAACCAATCAAACTAAAAATATGGTTTTTTTCTAAAAAAAACCCTACAAAACATTAAAAAGAAATCTGAATTTAAAATTCATAAAAAATAAAAACTTAATTAAATTACCATAAAAAATATTAAAATTCTCTTCATATTTATTTTTTTAAAAAAAATAAAACAAATAAAACTATAGTGATTGCCGAAGTTGTCACTCGTGCTGGAAAAGTCACCGGAGTTTACTGTCGGCACCGGAAAAGTCGTCGGAGTAGCCGCCGGTGCCGAAAAAGTCACCGGAGTTGCTGCCGGCGCCAAAAAAGTCGTCAGAATTAGCATTGTCGCTGGAAAAATCACCAAGAAACCGGTTTCTTGATGTTAGAAACCGGTTTCTTGGTGATTTTTCAGTAATTTTACCAGTGACAATGCCAAGTCCGACGACTATTCTGGAGTTTGATGTCGGTGCCGAAAAAGTTGTCGGAGTAGTTCCCGGTGTCGGAAAAATCGCCAGAGTTATTGCCGGCGTAAAAAAAGTCGTCAGAACTGGCATTGTCGCCAGCAAAATCATTAGAAAAATCACCAAGAAAGTGGTTTTTTCATCAAGAAACTGGTTTCTTCACCAAGAAAGTGGTTTCTTCATCAATGAACTAATTTTGTTACACAACAATAATAAAGATTATGAAAACAAAACAAAAATGATATACACTGAAAATAATTGAAACCAGTTTCATCAATCAACCAAATAGAGAAAAAAAATATAAAAAAATTACCAAGAAACTGGTTTCTTCATCAAGAAACCGAAAAAAACCAGTTTCTTGGTGATTAGCCCGATAATTTTTCCGTGACAATGACAATTTTGACGAATTTCCTAGAGTTTATCGTTGGTACCGAAAAAGTCACCGAGTAGCTGTCTTGTATTAGTCGTCGAGTTGCTACCAACGCTAGAAAATTCGTCGAGCCATTGTCGTCGAAAATTACGGAAAAATTACCAAAAACTGGTTTCTTCATCAAGAAATCAGAAACCAGTTTCTTGGTAATTTTTCTGGCGACTATGCCAATTCTAATGACTTTTCTGAAGTTTACTGTCGGTGCCGGAAAAGTCGCCGAGTAGGCGCGTCAGAAAAGTCGTCAGAATTGGCATTGTCAACGGAAAAATCACCAAGAAACCGGTTTCTTAGACTTTAAGAAACCGGTTTCTTGGTGATTTTTCAGTGATTTATCCCGCGAAAAAGCCAATTCCGACGAATTTTCCGGCCGCGCAAAGAACTCCGACGACTTTTCCGGCACCGACCGCTACTCCGGTGACTTTTCCGGCACCGGAGAACTCCGTGACTTTTCCAGCATCAATGACAAATAAAACTTCCTAAACAAATAAAAACAGTAAATATGGGATTTAGAAACCTAATTACATATATATGGCATATCAAATACCATACAAAAACCTAAAAACAAAAAAATACCATATAAATTGGCCAAACTTAAATGTGCCATATTTATCATAAGAACTTTTAAAATCCCATACTAAGTGTAATTTCCTCTGATAAATATGGCATAAAAAGTAAATACCACTAAATATGGCATTATCTAACCAATCAAACTAAAAATATGGTTTTTTTCTAAAAAAAAACATACAAAACATTAAAAAGAAATCGAATTTAAAATTCATAAAAAATAAAAACTTAATTAAATTACCATAAAAAATATTAAAATTCTATTCATATTTATTTTTTTAAAAAAATAAAACAAATAAAACTATAGTGATTGCCGAAGTTGTCACTCGTGCCGGACCGGAGTTTACTGTCAGCACCGGAAAAGTCGTCGAAGTAGCCGCGGTACCGGAAAAGTCGCTGGAGTTGCCGCCGGCGCTGAAAAAGTCGTTAGAATTAGCATTGTCGCTGGAAAAATCACCAAGAAACCGGCTTTCGATGTTAGAAACCGGCTTTCTTGGTGATTTTTCGCAATTTTACCAAAGGACAATGCCAAGTCCGACGACTATTCCTGAGTTTGATGTCGGTGCCGAAAAAGTTGTCGGAGTAGTTCCCGGTGTTGGAAAAATCGCCGAGTTATTGCCGCGTAAAAAAGTCGTCGAATCGGCATTGTCGCCAGCAAAATCATTAGAAAAATCACCAAGAAAGTGGTTTTTTCATCAAGAAACTGGTTTCTTCACCAAGAAAGTGGTTTCTTCATCAAGGAACTAATTTTGTTACACAACAATAATAAAGATTATGAAAACTAAACAAAAATGATATACATTGAAAATAATTGAAACCAGTTTCATCAATCAACCAAATAGAGAAAAAAATATAAAAAAAATTACCAAGAAATCGGTTTCTTCATCAAGAAACCGAGAAAAACCAGCTTTCTTGGTGATTAGCCCGATAATTTTTCCGGCGACAATGCCAATTCTGACAAATTTCCCAGAGTTTACTGTCGGTACTGAAAAAGTCACCGGAGTATTTGTCGGTGTATTAGTCGTCAGAGTTGCTACCAACGCTAGAAAATTCGTCAGGCCATTGTCGTCAGAAAAATTACCGGAAAAATTACCAAAAAACTGGTTTCTTCATCAAGAAATCAGAAACCAGTTTCTTGGTAATTTTTCTGGCGACTATGCCAATTCTAATGACTTTTCAAGTTTCTTGTCGGTGCTTAGGAAAAGTCGCCGAGTAGTTGCCGTCGGAAAAGTCGTCGAATTGGCATTGTCAACGGAAAAATCACCAAGAAACCGGTTTCTTAGACTTTAAGAAACCGGTTTCTTGGTGATTTTTCAAAGGATTTTTCCGGCGAAAATGCCAATTCCGACGAATTTTCCGCGCGGCAAAGAACTCCGACGACTTTTCCGCACCGACCGCTACTCCGTGACTTTTCCCGCACCAGAAGAACTCCGGTGACTTTTCCAGCATCAATGACAAATAAAACTTCCTAAACAAATAAAAACAAGAATATGGGATTTAGAAACCTAATTACATATATATGGCATATCAAATACCATACAAAAACCTAAAAACAAAAAAATACCATATAAATTGGCCAAACTTAAATGTGCCATATTTATCATAAGAACTTTTAAAATCCCATACTAAGTGTAATTTCCTCTGATAAATATGGCATAAAAAGTAAATACCACTAAATATGGCATTATCTAACCAATCAAACTAAAAATATGGTTTTTTTCTAAAAAAAAACATACAAAACATTAAAAAGAAATCTGAATTTAAAATTCATAAAAAATAAAAACTTAATTAAATTACCATAAAAAATATTAAAATTCCCTTCATATTTATTTTTTTAAAAAAAATAAAACAAATAAAACTATAGTGATTGCCGAAGTTGTCACTCGTGCTGGAAAAGTCACCGGAGTTTACTGTCGGCACCGAAAAAGTCGTCGGAGTAGCCGCCGGTGCCGAAAAAGTCCCCGGAGTTGTTGCCGGCGCCGAAAAAGTCGTCAGAATTAGCATTGTCGCTGGAAAAATCACCAAGAAACCGGTTTCTTGATGTTAGAAACCGGTTTCTTGGTGATTTTTCAGTAATTTTACCAGTGACAATGCCAAGTCCGACGACTATTCTGGAGTTTGATGTCGGTGCCGAAAAAGTTGTCGGAGTAGTTCCTGGTGTTGGAAAAATCGCCAGAGTTATTGCCGGCGTAAAAAAAGTCGTCAGAACTGGCATTGTCGCCAGCAAAATCATTAGAAAAATCACCAAGAAAGTGGTTTTTTCATCAAGAAACTGGTTTCTTCACCAAGAAAGTGGTTTCTTCATCAAGGAACTAATTTTGTTACACAACAATAATAAAGATTATGAAAACAAAACAAAAATGATATACACTGAAAATAATTGAAACCAGTTTCATCAATCAACCAAATAGAGAAAAAAAATATAAAAAAAATTACCAAGAAACTGGTTTCTTCATCAAGAAACCGAGAAAAACCAGTTTCTTGGTGATTAGCCCGATAATTTTTCCGGTGACAATGACAATTTTGACGAATTTCCTAGAGTTTACTGTTGGTACTGAAAAAGTCACCGGAGTAGCTGTCGGTGTATTAGTCGTCAGAGTTGCTACCAACGCTAGAAAATTCGTCGAGCCATTGTCGTCGAAAATTACGGAAAAATTACCAAAAAAGCTGGTTTCTTCATCAAGAAATCAGAAACCAGTTTCTTGGTAATTTTTCTGGCAACTATGCCAATTCTAATGACTTTTCTCGAAGTTTCGGTCTTGCGGAAAAGTCGCCGGAGTAGCTGCTAGCGTCAGAAAAGTCGTCAGAATTGGCATTGTCAACGGAAAAATCACCAAGAAACCGGTTTCTTAGACTTTAAGAAACCGGTTTCTTGGTGATTTTTCAGTGATTTTTCCGGCGAAAATGCCAATTCCGACGAATTTTCCGGCGCCGGCAGCAACTCCGACGACTTTTCCGGCACCGACCGCTACTCCGGTGACTTTTCCGACCTACAAAGAACTCCGTGACTTTTCCAAAGATCAATGACAAATAAAACTTCCTAAACAAATAAAAACAGTAAATATGGGATTTAGAAACCTAATTACATATATATGGCATATCAAATACCATACAAAAACCTAAAAACAAAAAAATACCATATAAATTGGCCAAACTTAAATGTGCCATATTTATCATAAGAACTTTTAAAATCCCATACTAAGTGTAATTTCCTCTGATAAATATGGCATAAAAAGTAAATACCACTAAATATGGCATTATCTAACCAATCAAACTAAAAATATGGTTTTTTTCTAAAAAAAAACATACAAAACATTAAAAAGAAATCTGAATTTAAAATTCATAAAAAATAAAAACTTAATTAAATTACCATAAAAAATATTAAAATTCCCTTCATATTTATTTTTTTAAAAAAAATAAAACAAATAAAACTATAGTGATTGCCGAAGTTGTCACTCGTGCTGGAAAAGTCACCGGAGTTTACTGTCGGCACCGAAAAAGTCGTCGGAGTAGCCGCCGGTGCCGAAAAAGTCCCCGGAGTTGTTGCCGGCGCCGAAAAAGTCGTCAGAATTAGCATTGTCGCTGGAAAAATCACCAAGAAACCGGTTTCTTGATGTTAGAAACCGGTTTCTTGGTGATTTTTCAGTAATTTTACCAGTGACAATGCCAAGTCCGACGACTATTCTGGAGTTTGATGTCGGTGCCGAAAAAGTTGTCGGAGTAGTTCCTGGTGTTGGAAAATTCGCCGGAGTTATTGCCGGCGTAAAAAAAGTCGTCAGAATTGGCATTGTCGCCAGCAAAATCATTAGAAAAATCACCAAGAAAGTGGTTTTTTCATCAAGAAACTGGTTTCTTCACCAAGAAAGTGGTTTCTTCATCAAGGAACTAATTTTGTTACACAACAATAATAAAGATTATGAAAACAAAACAAAAATGATATACACTGAAAATAATTGAAACCAGTTTCATCAATCAACCAAATAGAGAAAAAAATATAAAAAAAATTACCAAGAAACTGGTTTCTTCATCAAGAAACCGAAAAAAACCAGTTTCTTGGTGATTAGCCCGATAATTTTTCCGGTGACAATGACAATTTTGACGAATTTCCTAGAGTTTACTGTTGGTACTGAAAAAGTCACCGGAGTAGCTGTCGGTGTATTAGTCGTCAGAGTTGCTACCAACGCTAGAAAATTCGTCAGGCCATTGTCGTCAGAAAAATTACCGGAAAAATTACCAAAAAACAACCAGTTTCTTGGTAATTTTTCTGGCGACTATGCCAATTCTAATGACTTTTTTGAAGTTTACTGTCGGTGCCGGAAAAGTCGCCGGAGTAGCTGCTAGCGTCAGAAAAGTCGTCAGAATTGGCATTGTCAACGGAAAAATCACCAAGAAACCGGTTTCTTAGACTTTAAGAAACCGGTTTCTTGGTGATTTTTCAGTGATTTTTCCGGCGAAAATGCCAATTCCGACGAATTTTCCGGCGCCGGCAGCAACTCCGACGACTTTTTCGGCACCGACCGCTACTCCGGTGACTTTTCCGGCACCGGCAGCAAACTCCGGTGACTTTTCCAGCATCAATGACAAATAAAACTTCCTAAACAAATAAAAACAGTAAATATGGGATTTAGAAACCTAATTACATATATATGGCATATCAAATACCATACAAAAACCTAAAAACAAAAAAATACCATATAAATTGGCCAAACTTAAATGTGCCATATTTATCATAAGAACTTTTAAAATCCCATACTAAGTGTAATTTCCTCTTTTTCAAATGTATAGGTTTTTCATTTTTTTTCTTTTAATTTTATTACATTTCATTTCATTCATTTTTTTTTCAATAACTAATAAATATAATTTTTATTTTTATAATCATATAGAGTATGTATAAAAAAACTTACTTAAAAATGAATGATTAATATCATTTTTAATAATAACAATAATAATTGATAAGTTCAATTCTAAATAACACTTTATATATTATGCATAAATCTCTAAAATACTCACATAGTGTCTAAATAAATACAATAAAATACTACTAATTAATTTTCAAATAGCAAGAGAAGCAATTGATTTAACCACTGTTGTCGAAGCGGTAGAGATGTTCTTCCTAATATTGGGATAGACCGCCAAATTGTCAATTAAATTAAAAAAAAAAAAAAAAACTAATTAAGATGATAGTACTTTTATATGTTTGTATTTATAGTAAAAATAAATATATACTTACTATTTTTTTATTGACTGTAATATGACTTGAATGTTGAAGCATATCACGAATGTAAGTTAGTACATAATAACCACATTCGTAATTGTATGCTTGTTTTGAACAAACAAAGGGATATATTTGCGGTCCCTTTGGGCCAAATACAATAGTATTTGAACTAATAATTGCATATGTACTGTTAAAGATATTAAAAAAATTATAAGTTAAGCATTTAGAATTTAATAATTGATGATTATAGTAGAATGAATAGCTTAAAGTTCTAAACTTACGTATTTATCATCTTAGCAATGATTGTCAGGATTTTAGATTTAAGCGGGTTTAAGAATACAACTCTTCTCGATGTCATTGCTATAATCAACCCAATGCTTGCTGAAAAAAGTGACAATGTTATATTAATATAAAATAAATATTATAGCGAAAGTGAAATAGAGGTGTGATTCTTACCCTATGTTCCATGGTGTAAAAAAATATTATCCTACTTGAGTCATAGTGTTTAACCACAATGATAATTGATTGATGGCTATCACCTTGTCCTGCTGATTATTATAACTAAGAAGCTCGACATCATAAAACTTGTATCTGTTTTTGTCTTTAATTTAAATTTTCCCAAAATTATTTTAAGTACATAACAATACGACAAATGGACAGAGTTTTTCCTTATATCTCCACACAGTCAATCAAACCCAGAACCTACTTCACTACGGATGAATATCTAAGATATTCAAACTCCACTAACATAATATATATATGATATATTAGTCAAAGTTAAGGAGATATCTTAGTCCAAATAACATAGCTGAACTCGTAAGTTCATCTTGAGTGGCCACATGTATGACATCTTCAGAAGTTATATAGATGTGAAGTCGGTAGAATAAGGATGGGTTGACAGGAACCATCATATACTCATTTTTACCATTTACTCTCATATATTCCAAGAACATGGTCTGAAGAGAAATATGAGTCTTGTTGAGTACCTTTGCAATGAATGACTCATAAGATTCAGTGGAATCAAGATGTTCCATTGTCTTCTCTTTTCCTTTACATTTCTCTTTCCCCTTCGAGTTGCTTGAACTATGAAGCTTCTTAATTAGAGGATCCTACATAATTATAAGTAAAATTATAATACAATTCATATATAATATAACATTAATGTAAATACAAGTAAATTATTGCATACCTCTTCAGTAAAAATGAATTCCTTAGGCCAAGGAACCATGTGTTACATGCATCATAAACATAGCGTATTGCACCACATGGATATGAGATTTAAGCTTCCCCTTGAATAACTTGTGTGATTTGAACCCGTGCATAATCATTTGAAATTATGTCACCATAATATGAAAAGAAACCAACCGCCTCAATTATGACACACCCTCAGCCACGACATTGTCAATGTTATCCGAACATAATTTTACACATTGACTTACACATTGACTTACATCCTCATAGTCCATTGGTTGTTCTTGGTGTTCATAGTTGTCGGTCGGTTCTTGGTCTTCATATGCCAAGGGTTGTTCTTATTCTTCATACAAGCTGGTCTGTTCTTGGTCCTCATAATAGTCTTCATGTCGCTCTTCATCTCTATATTCATTGTCTAACTTTTGAAGCTCTTCTGTTTGTGCATTTCTTTGTGCCTTTAGCCTCTCAATTTCAGTTTTTAATCTCTTGATTTCAGTGACATGTTCACTATCGACATCGACCACAACTTTTTTCTTTCTTTGTGTTCTACCAAACACAGTAGAATTCTTTGAAAATGACCTACAACATAATGTACCAACTTAGTATCCCTTTAAATATAGAAAAAAAAAAGAAGTAATATGACTCAATTAAAGAAACATCATACCCAACAACTCTAACACGACCTGGGTGCTCATGTATGCCTAAAGCTTACGTTAAGATATCATTCCGACCCTTAGCTTCGATTTCACCAGTATTAACTTTCTCTTTTAATTTATTCTGTGAATCAAACCAGTGACGAAGTTAGTAACTTACATATTATTGTTCATTCTTACCATAATTGACATACTTACTATTTTCTGCTTAATTTCCTTGTCATATTCTGCGATCAAAGTATTGTTCTTTGTCCGCACTCTCATCCAGAGTTGATATCTCTCAACATTATCAACACTGAGTTCTTTTTTCTATATATAAGAACTATATTAAATTCAGTTGGCGTGATTAAAACTTAACAGTGTAAAAGAAGTGATACAAACTACTTACCAAATCTTGTTCGACGTTGGGCATGCCTCTACGAGATGAACGATGATGAGATAGATTCATCTTGGCTCTGGCGACTTGCGCTTCACTCAAAGCCTACACAATATAATCAAAATTAAGTTTCGAAACAATTTCATAAAGTAAACTATCAATAAAGATTACTAAGTGGAATTTTACCAAAAATTCAGGGGTAAGACGAGTTAGAACAAAGTCATTCCAGTCTTTATTGTTAAGTTCTGGATACTTCTCCGGAGTATCACAAAGCTCTTCTATCCTACCACTTTTAGCAATCGAGAGGATAATCGTTCGGGTCAGGAGCTTAGACTTATACGTTTCTGGAAGGTCGAAAGCATCCTAAAATCACAAAAAGAATGGATTAGTAATTAAAAGTGTTGAATTAAATGTGTTGAAATATATATATATACACAAAATTTAAGTCTTACATGTGTCTCCTTTCATATTTACTCCTTGAGTTTCGAATCTACATGTCTCCAATCATCATAATTTAGAGAAACTGTAGATCTTTCTTTAACCCTAATCCATGATTGCATATCTGCATATGTTATTCCTATAGATTCTCCTTTCTCATTCCACTCTAGTTTTTTCTTGCGTCCTTGAGCTTTCAGATTGTTGATGTTATTCTTTTTTATCATGGCTCGCCCTTTTGGCTTATTTGCATCTTATAGAATCAATCAGATCAGTTATGTAAAATACTTGTTTCGCTTGGGTAGCCATGATAAAAGGATCGTTCTTGCTACCTCTTTTGCTTAAATCAACCAAAGTGAAACTAAGTTCATCTGTTCTAACTCCGCCTTTATTCTCTACCCAAGAGCATTTAAGAAGTAGAATTCGAAGCATTCCATAATCAAGCTCCCAAATTTCATCAACAATCCCATAATATGTCATAGTGGATTGCACCAGGTTTCTGTCCTTTGCTGATGCAAAATGCATTGCTTCTGCAACAATACTTACTCCACTATTTTGAACCGTTCGAGCATCATCTCTTTCCTTTGTATGAAATCTTCCCCCCCCCCCCCCACAATGTAAGCATAATGCTTTATTACTTGAGTATCTTTGTCGAAATGATATGTATTCTAACTCTTTCGACACACCATGATTAATAGTTAGAATGGTATTCTTTAACCATCCCATAAATATTTTACGATGCTCCTCTAGTACCCATCTCTATTTATTCTTGACCTTAATTAGAATCATTGATTGTAATAATTCCAATTGATCACTGAAACGATATAGTATAAGTTATATTAAATTTCATTTGAAGAAGAAGAATATAAAGTATAGAGTTGAAAAAAAAATATATAACTTACGTTATATATAGTTTGACTTCAGGGTTATTCTCAAGCACAAGTAAATCAGCTTTATACAGTCACTATTGATCCTTTCCCTCGTAATCCTCTATCAACCCCGTTTGAATGATTTCGTGGCTTGCTAATTCTGATTGCATCAACTCCTACTATGTACTCCGTGCGAAATTCCACTGCCTCTTCTAATATATAACACTCAACCATACAAGCTTCATGCCGATTGTGATTACGCACGTAACCTTTCAATACATTCATATTCCGTTCAAATGGATACATCCATCTCACCCAAACTTGCCCACACAACTTTGCTTCTCTTACTAGATGGACCATCAAATGTATCATGATGTCAAAGAATGATGGAGGGAAATATTTTTCAAGATTGCATAGAGTTTTAACTATGCCATCATGCAATGAATCCAGTTTCTTCATTTGTAATTCTTTCCCACACAATCGATTAAAGAATATGCAAACCTTTATCAAAGTTTCTCAAACTATTTTTAGGTAGGACTGATCGAATGGCAATTGGAAGTAATTGTTGCATTAATGTGTGACAATCATGCGATTTCATACCCATTAACTTTAATTCTTCCATACACACTAAGTTTCGAACGTTAGATGAATACCCATCAGGCACTTTCATCTTGGCAAATGAGTTGCATACGGCTTGTTTCTCTTCTTTAGATAATGTGAAAGCTGCAGGAGGTAAATATGTACGTTTGCCTTTATCCATAGGTGCCAAACTGTGTCTTATACCAAACTCAACAAGGTCTAAACGACTAGACAAACCATCTTTACTTTTATTAGGGATGTCAAGTAACGTACTGACAATGCTTTCACACACATTCTTTTCTATGTGCATGACATCCAAACAATGTCTAACAAGTAAATCTTTCTAGTATGGAAGACAGAAGAAAATCAATTTTCTTTGAAAACATCCATTAGTTTTTCTCTATTTCTTGCCCTTTCCATACTTGAAATCTATTTTCTCAACTTCTTCAAGTATTTGTTGCCCTAAAAGTGGCAAAGGTGAAAATTCTCGTGCTACAATACCGTCAAATGCTTGTTTTTTATTTCTATTAGGGTGACTTAGGGGAAAATATCGTCTATGGCCCATGTAACACATTTTGCATCCATTTGACAACCGACGAGCTCGTGTATTGGTACAATAAATAGGACAACTTTCATAGCTTTTTGTGCTCAACCCTGATAGATTACTATACGCAATGAAATCATTAACAGTCCATAACATCACATCCTTTAAATTGAAAACTTCTTTCTTAAAACCATCGCATGCATCAACACCATCTTCGTACAACTCTTTCAAGTCATCAACTAACGGTGCCAAATAAATATAAATATCGTGTCCCGATTGTTTAGGCCCTGAAATCATTAGCGATAGCATCATAAATTTTCTTTTCATCACCAACCGAGGAGGAAGGTTGTACATAACAAGGAACACATGGCATGAACTATGTCGGCTGCTAAGAGATCTATGTGGATTTACTCCATTGGCAGATTGACTAAGGCATAGATGTCTTGGTTCAGCTGCAAAGTCTGGATTCAAATAATTTACTTTTTCCAAGCATGTGAATCAACAGGATGTCGGGGTTTACCTTCTTTCACTCACCTTTTCTTGTGCCATAATAAGTTTTTAGAAGTTTCTGCACTTTGATAGAACCGCTTGAGTCGTGGAATCAAAGCCAAGTAGAAGACTTTCTTTGGAGTAAGTTTTCGAATCTCATTACTCTTGTTGGGTTTGTACTGTGGCAAACCACATTCCGAACAAGTGTCCATGTGGGCATACTCTTTACGATATAAAATGCAATCATTTGGACATGCATGAATCTTCTCATACTTCAACCCTATCGAACTTAAAGTTTTCTTCACCTCATACGTTGACTCCAAAAAACAATTTTCCATCGGCAGGATCTCTTTAAAAGCAGATTAAATTGACTATAACACTTATTGCTTACTCCATTCTCCACCTTTATGTTATAAAATTTCATCATGGTTGGTAGTCGGTGTTTTTCACAGCCACTAAATAACGACCTATCTACATCTTTAACCATGCTATTAAATTTTTTAGGATCATGAATAAACTCTTTTTGAGCATCATCAAGAAATTATGTAGGATGATCCTCACAATCATTACTTTCAAAATGATCATCGACCCCTCGCCTACCTAACGGATATGGGTCACCATTCATTGATTCATCATACTAGTACCATTTAGTATAACTTTTATCGATTCCATGACAAAATACATGATTCTTTAACATGGTAATATTTCCTTTTGATATATTTGTTGGGAATTTTTTTACTAGGATCTAGATTTACTAACAAGTATGTTGATTAACATCTGAAATATGAATTCTCTAAAACAATGAAATTAAACACATAAGGGTTTAAGAAAATCTTACACTGATTGCAGCGGAACATAATGACTCCTTCCGTTCAAGATCTCTAGCCCTTGATTCCTTTCTGTAGCAGAGCATTATCAAGATCTGAACCTGGATCTCTTTCTCTCCTTCGGGTTTGGTTACCACCGTCTTACTCACTATGATTGAGTACTTGACTTGCTATGTGTAGGCACGGAACTCATTTACTCAAGGTTCGAATATGGTGAAGAACAATGAAGGAGGTGAAACTTTATAGAAGGAACTCTCTCATCTAGGTTGGTTGAATAGTCAAGTTTGACATTAATTGGATGAGTGAGAGTATCATGTTCCTTTTATAGTGTTTCAACTAGGATTAGGGTTGAATTATATGGATTAAAAAAGAATAAAATATTGGGCAAAATACACTTCATGGCCGTACACTTAAGTGTACCAATTTCTAGTTAGATTTTTGCCACTTTATTTCAACCACTTATTCTTCTTTTCAATAATATCATATTTTCCAATTCAATCCTATAAATGTCAAAACTATTTATTTAATAATTATAATTAATTACTAAATAAAATTGCCATTTATGTAATTTATTAATTAGACCATACAAAGTCTATTAATTAACAAGCTGACCCCAAAAACTCTTTTCTTCACAATTAAGTCCTTGCTTAGTGAAATTCATAAATAAGACAGTCTAATTTTAGAATTATAATTGATTAATTAAAATCAATTGACTGAGTTTGCAAGCAGTATTATCTCAACTGGTGAGGGGACCATGGGCCTATATAACCGAACTTTCAATAAGTTGATCTAGAATTCACTAAGTAAATTCTCTAACTTATTAATTCTGCCTTGGGCCACTATAGATTTGGAATTGAATACACTCTCAGTTATATAAAACGCTCTATATGTACCACGATATAGATATGTTATGATCATCCATTGTTACAATCCTAATAGTCAAAGATCCTCTATAGATGATCTACACTGAATAAGGACAAATTTATCGTTCTACCTTTCAATGTATTTTATCCTTAAAACACTTAGCTACCTATAAATGATATTTTAGTAAACTAATATAATTACTGAAATGAGATCTCAATCATTTATCTCTATTCAGCCAAGCTCGAAGGAAATCATCGTTTCACTTCTAAATACTTATAAAAGCTATAGAATATTCCATATCTATTATCAGCACTCATTGAACTACCATGTCCCTCACGAGAAGATCCAATTGGTCGACTTTAACAAACAAATTGAAGAACATAAATAATACAATTAAGTTGAACCTAACCATATCAGGATTAAGATCTATAGACCTAAGATCAACCATTGATATTGATTTAGAAAGATATAACGGTAAGTTTATGATATCTTATCCAAGATCAATATCGATCACTTCCAATGTATACTCCATACATCCGATACTAGTAAACTTTGTCAATGCCTTGGAAATGACATAACACTTATCCAAGGTGTAAGTATACCTTATCACTGATTATCATGCCCGTCTAAATCTAGTGAACTAACAAATCATGGAAATTAAACTTTTGAACATATAATCATGATTATATTCGACTGTGCTGACGACACTATAATCATGAATAAATATATACATACATATATATATTTTGGACTTAATAGAATTTATACATTAAATATAATCATGAAATAAATCATGTGAACCATGCAACATAAAATGCGATTTCTGATCTTTATTAATTAGTAAATCTGATTATATTGAAATGGGTTTTATTTAGGGCACAAAACCCAACAATATTACCACAATCGATACAAGGACACCGAATTTTTTCAAGATCGCTACAATTCTTTAGGGCAAACTCTAAAAAGTTTTTAAATCCTTCTACGAATTGTGGAGTTTCTCTCTTCTCTTCCATCCATGACTTATCCATTTTAAAAATAAAAATAAAATTCCTAACAAACAAGAATGAAAAAGAAAACTTAAAAGTTGCTAAAAAAAAATTCTAAGCACGCTTAGTAATTAAATATTAAAAAACATGTTCATTTAAGAATCCTAAAAAAAATTGCCCAGAGTTTCTCCTATTTTTACAACATTTTCCAAGTTAATAACTATCTAACAATGCACTCAAGTAAATCAGATAATAAAAAAAAAATAATCAGAATAACATTTAACAATATAATAATTGTCACCCATCCGACCACAGTACATTTATGTCACAGAACCTACTTCACTACGGAAAAATATCTAACATATTCAAACTCCTCTAATAGCTTTATAATTAGTAAAAATTTGTTGGTCAATAATGTATCTATAGCTAGCAATCAAGAATCACCGATATTTTGATTCATTTTCTAATAACATTCCACAACCTACAATATTAAATACAATTCAAATATAAAATTAAGTGAGAATAGTAACAAGTAACTAATAAATATATAACTAGTGACTACATACTTATATAATTACACATTATTTAGCATTACAATTAATTTATACTTACTATATATTCTTATTACATTACATTATTATTCCTATTACCATTTCTATTACATTACAATGAACCAAACAACTAATTAATAATTTTAGTTCATGAATGTTTCTTACTATATTAAAAGTTTCTAACTAAAACTATATAACTCATTACATTACATTACTAGATATTTCAATTGCCATTCCAATTGTCAAGACTATTAAATTTACTATAACTCAAAAGTTCCAAACTAAGTATATATACATAAATATTTTTTTTTGTCATAGCAAAAATTTCTGCCATTTTATAAAAAATTCTATCAATAACTCACTCGAATATTATAAAAATTAAATTTTTAAGAACTAGAAAGGTAAAAAATGATACATAATAAATAATCCCTAAACTAGAAGACATTATTAACAAAAAAAAAATAATCAGATTTTTATTTTCTTGAACCCAGAAAAAAAATGGTAGAAAAAAATGCAAAATAGGAGAAAATAATAAAGAAAAAAAAAAGCATACATTTAATCGTTTGATCAGCTGCTCCGGTGGGTTTGGGCGATTCTGGAATGGGCGATTGAGTCTCACATGGGGTTTGGGCGAGGGTTTCTGGGTTTGGGAGGTCTGTCGAGGTTAATAGCAAGTGTAATGATTTGATATCTGTTCACGAGATGTATTGTTTAGGGGAACACTTTTTATCCTGGTTATTTAAAAGGGTTTTACACTAAACCCTTTTATCCCGATTTTTAACTAATAATCAGGATAAAAGATTTCCCTAAAAATATTAATCCTTGTTTGGCTAACCCATAAAAATCGAATCTTGAACTTATTTTTTTTTATACCTTTGATATTTTTTTTGACGTTCTACCAAACAAAGCCCTTGTCTAAATTTTTTTTTACTACATATTTGAGGCGCCAAATCTAAAAGTCGGATAACAAGTCTCAATCTAAAAGGTCCCCTTTCTTGTAGTGATAATTTAAATTACATTTATATATTGATCAATAACACATAATACTACATTAAAATATTTATTATTATTGAACTTTCACATATACAAATATTTAAATAACAAATAAATAACAAAATAAATAATTATACATTGTAATATTTTAGCAAACATAATTTTCATCTTCGACAACAAATCAACTATTTTATCGAAAACAATGTTTATCTCCAACAACAACCGCACAATTGAATTTATTGTTGCCAACAATTGATCTATTTCTTTGGTATCAAATAATTTTAAAGCAGTTGACCTTTCATCTTCAACAAGTCCTTGAAATCTACAGCCTCGGTCAATTTTATTCTGATAGCAAATAATCAATAAATTTTATCATATAATATATGTGCTTGAATTCTCAAAATTCAACAAAAATTACCTTCCACAACGGACAACCATAAAATAATTCATCGTTATTTTTATTTTTTCTTACTACACATTCAGCGCCACATCGACCTTTTCTCTTCTTCACATTGATTGAATCATTATTCTTCTTTTTATCGATTGAACCACTACTCTCTTCCATCACAATTTAAGCTACAAAATTAATTTTAATTAATTTATAATAGTTACATCAAAAAATAAATAAAATTCTTAAATTATATGTTGTGATACTGATAGACTCTTGAAGAGTTTTTGATTACATTATAAATGAGTGAAGAACTAACTTTCATTTTTTGTATATATTGAGAAATATTAAATATATATAGTTTGTTCATAAGTAGAGAAGTCCTGAAGTACTTCATATGTATTAAGAGTTATTGATATATGATCATTTGATATGGAAATTAAGGTTATACAACAATAATAGAACAAATATATGGCATTAGAGTACTGTCATTTATAACAAATAAAAATTTATATTATCATTCATGTGTTATATAACTACTTGAAATTTAAAACTTTAGCATGAACAACAATGTATACACACATACATGAAGGATTCATTAAGTTGGATAAATATTAATGTTCTAGGAACCCCTCATCTATAATTTAGAAATTCACACATACTTTAGAAGAATTATAGTAAATATATGATCGTAGATAATCCACAATAATATTTTAAAATTGATAACAATAATCTTATGAGGTACATTATCATCGAAATAATTATAGATCATACGTGCATGGGGCGAAGACATATTCATATTGCATTCTTTTTCTCTTAGTTCAGGTTTTGTCCTACTGGATTTTCCTGACAAGGTTTTTAACGAGAAAACTTGTAAATAATTATGAATATGAAATATATATTGCACTCTTTTTTTTTTCTTAGCTCAGGTTTTGTCTTACTGTATTTTCTTGATAAAGTTTTTAATGAGATAACTTTAAATCATACTAACATACCTGCACTTAGTAGAGAATGTGTGAGAGTGACATCATTGACATAAAATATTCAGGAAACATATAGATTACACTTAATAAAGCAGTATCATCATTGCTCAACTAAAGCTATAATAAAGGAGATAGAACTAAATACATTTTCCCCAAGTTCTTCTTACTACACGTTCTTTAAGAAAATGGCTATATTGGTGTCCAAAATATTTAACTAAGCGTCAATCATATAAACTTATTGACAAAGTTATTACTAACATCAACATTTGAGAAGACGACATATAAGGTCGGAATTCGTCGATTAGAAGATCTCAACGAATACCAAAATGAGTGGGAGTTGATTCATATTGCACTATTTTTCCCTTAAAATTTTTTTTATCCTGTAAAGTTTTTTGTGAAGGTTTTTAATGAGACAGTTATTATGGACATTCAATAGAGAGTGTTATGAAATATTATATATATGAATGTCCAAATCAGCCAAATGAATTATACCATAAATACTATTGTATTTTTCTTTATTTCATTGATTTAGTTTTTTATTATTCTAGTTATATTTTTGTATAAATATAGTTCACTCCGTTGAAATAAACTACTGAGAGAAATCATCTCATTCACTCTCTCATTCTATTTTTCTCTTTACCTTCTCTCTTCTCCTATTTTTTTATTATATGTTTGGATCGGCCTTAAATATCAGATCTTATATAAATTAAGAAAATAATTTTTAAAAAATATTGTTAACAAATCGTAGAGTGCCACTATAAAAAGTGATGGTCACCAACATACAATTTTTTTAAGGAATTTTTCATTTTTATACTTCAAAACAATTTTTTTTTTACATTTTTATGGAATTCTACATAGAAACTCATATTGCAACTAGCGCTACAACCTAAATCGCAACAAAAAATCGTATAGCAACCCACATAGAAATCACCGGAAAAACTACCGAAAAAACCACCTTAAAAACTCAAACTGTAAATTAAAAAAAATAGTATAGAAAGTAATTGCCTTTTTTATTATTCCATTGTTACAAAAGAAAAAAAAAAAAAAAGAAAAAAAAGACAAGTGGGGCCTGGAAATCAGTGGGTATATAGGCTTCACATGAGGAAAGCATT
The DNA here is from genome assembly GCF_029168945.1 of Cannabis sativa. NCBI lineage: Eukaryota > Viridiplantae > Streptophyta > Magnoliopsida > Rosales > Cannabaceae > Cannabis > Cannabis sativa. Next base: position 40,384,409 of record NC_083608.1, on the reverse strand, counting down.
TCATTTTTTTTTTTTGTCTATATGATCGGAGAGGGAGTGAAGTGTTGAGATTGACGCGTTCTAAAATTTTACCACCCGATTGGTTCGGCGCCTCTAACTAAGGCTTAGCCTGAGTCAACGGCTTTGTGGGGACAATCATTCTTGCAAAGGGTCCACACTGCTGACGACTTGGGTTGTGGGCTCCACACACATCTCACTTCTTTGACCACACCACCACCACCACGCGGCCTTTTCTTTCCTCTCTTCGATCGAGGGTGACGGGTTGACTCCGTCCACCACTATTATATCCGATTCTCTCCTTCTTAATTTTCATAATAGAATCCAGGTGTCATATTATGGGTGGCCCATAGTCGGTAAAAGTCCAAACATTGGACTTTGGCTTTTTCTACACATGATGTATGTTAGTGTTTAACTCTAACTAATTTTTTTTTTCTGGTGTTATAGTAATAATAGCCTATATTTTAGCAATGCTATAAGTATACGTCAAATAATTAAGATGGATTTATTATTATTATTAATATACGTGTAACGTGATTGATCGCAGATTTCGTTTCTGCAATTTGTGGTAATTGTTGACTACTTCATGTCAGATCGATTGTGTTTTCTTGTTTTTTTTCCAACCATTTTTTTGGAATTTTTTGTGCTATATTGAATTAATAATTCGTATTTTTTTTAGTTTTTTTTTTTGAGTAAATACTATATTTTAATTTGTAAAAATTATTAATTAAATTTTTTATTTTGTTAAATTACAAATTAAATTATATATTTTTTAAAATCATAAAAAAATAGGAGATTGAACCGATGGTTATATTTTCTATATTTGTTCGTGTTAAAAATTATCTTAAGATTGATTATATTAAAAAAAAATAAAATTATTAAAAAATTGAGCTCAAGGTCCTATCTATTTTTACCATTTTAGAAAATATAAGGTTAATTTTATCATTTAATAAAACAAAAAAATCTAATTAGTAACTTTTACAAAACACATGATCTAAAATGGTATATTTATTTTTTTTATTATTATTTTCATGTAAATCTCTTTTTTTTTTTTGGTGATTAATAAGATAATACTTATAATTTAATATTAAACACTTTGATTCGAAAATTAATTTCTCTCTCTTGTAAGGTTGGAAATGAATGGTTAAGCATATATAGTCAAGCAAGCGTACATAATTAGTGATGATTAATTTGTCAATGCATACATATTTTTAATTTTCCCTCCCTCATCTAGATTAAAATAATATTAAAATTTATAGCTTTTCTCAAGTATTTTCTCAAAAAAAAACTCTAGTGTTGAACATAACAATTATAACCACGTGTGTGATGGTACGTAATTACTAATTTGTATATTTCTTTTTAAATTATTATTTTTTAGGTATTTATAGTAATTTCAGTGCATATATAAATAAATTACATATCCATATATATATATATATTATATGATTGTGTATAACATAATACAAAGAACTTTTTATAAATTTTAGAAGGTTTCAAATAAATTATAGCAGTTTTTTTTTTTACACTTTAAAAGTATTTTTTTTTTATATATACTTTTATAAAAATTTATATAAAAATTCATATAGCAATAATAGAGTAACCTAAATCGCAATTGAAATTTATATAGCAACCTACATAAAAACATCCGGAGTAACCACCAGAACAACCCAAACCATAAATTTAAAAAAAAAGTTAAAAAATAATATATCGGATAATTTTCCTCAATTATATTGTCAAAATTATAATTTAACTAATTAATTGTATGTTTAATTTTTTTTTTTTTTAATATTTATAAGTGTAAAATAAATTATTTGAATATTATTTTAGTATATTCTAAATTATTAATTTGCAGAAATCAGTGTAACTACATTCTTTATTTTCATGTAAAATAGAGTTACAATTATTTATAGAAAATATTAAAAATATCAATAAATAATGATTAAAAGTAATTAATACTATCTTTCTGAAAGAAAAAAGAAGCAATCAATACTATAGTATTACTTACCGTGACTGTTATTTCTAATATACGTTTGTAATCAATTATAATAAAAATTATATTTTTTTGATTTTCATAAAACAAAATATATGGTTTTAATACTGTAAATTATTTCAAAATTTTATAAGTAACTTTACAAAGTAAATTACTTGAACTAAAAATTAACTTCAACATATTTTTTTCCTGTAATTATTATGATAATGTATATTTATATACTTATTTAAAAAGTCAATTTAAAAGTAAATATATAAAAAATTTCCACTTTAATAAAACAAAATGTAAAAATTATTTTAGATTTTATATTATATAAAATTTATATTAAATTATCTGTTTTATTAAATAAAATTAGAGTTTGTATTTTTTAAAATAGTACAAATATATGACTTTAACTGATTTTTTGTTAAAATAAAATTTAATAGTAGTCCGATTTAAGATTAATTGTCTTTAAGTTAATTACATTAAAAAATTTGTCGAAAATTGAGCTTATGATCCTATTTGTAATATTTTAAAAAAAATACAAAATTCATTTTATCATTTAACAAAATAAATAGTCTAATATATAATTTTTATAAAACATAAAATCTAAAATAATATTTACCCTAAAACAAAAGCAAAGTACACAAAATTGTGGTAAGCATCACATACGAATCATTTAAAACGAGGCAGCAATCTTTATCGAACTATACAATATGAGAAGATATATATATATCTTGTCATGATGAAAATTACAAGACCAAAACTCTCAATGTGGGGTTTATTTTAAAACCAATTAGTAACCAAGGGAGTATAGCTCATATTTATATGACTCAATATTTTACTAGAATATATATTCTATATGTACTGTGTCCCAGAATGAGAAGTAATCTTGTGTGTAATAAAGCTGTTTTAGAATTGACATTTATTCAGAAATACTAGTTATTGATATAAAAGTAGTAATTATTTTCCTATTCAACCACAAATAAATTTTTCGTACGTAATATTACGCGCACATAACTAGCTAGCAAAACTAATCTTCTAAATAGGCTGAATTAATAACAGTAAGCATATATACATAATGTTATTAAGAAAAGTATATATTTGGATGCAGATTAAAATTTGGATATAATAATAAATATTATATAGGTGTGGGCCGCATTATTTGAAAGTGGTAGTCAAAAGAGAGAAATGGGGTCTTCTTCTAGCTATTTCATCTCTCTCTTTCTTGCCCCACACACACAAAATATGCAGGCCATACTTTCTTTACTCCTATATATATAACCTATATATATATATATATTCAGATTCAACTCAAAGTAAGTATTTTCGGGCATTAGTCACGTGAGTTTGCATTAAATCCTAAAGGAAAAGAGAAGCAAATCTAGCTTTATTATTATATTAATTTATTATCTCCTTATTCTAGCTATAGCTACGGTCCAGAGCTTTTAAACTAAACTTTCTATATCTTTCTCTACTATTATTATTAATTTATTTATGAAAAGTTCACAATTACAAAGAAAAATCGTAACCTTTTAGGATTGGTGGTACATAAAAGTAGTTAAGTAATTGTTTAAATTTCGGCTTTCTAAAAACTTCTTTTTGACTCCTTTTTACAATCGGATTAATAAAATATTTTAAGTTATATTATATGCAATTAACATATGTTTATACATAAATTATTTATTTAGTTTTGTAGCATAATAAAAGATATCGTTGTGGAGTAGTTTTTTTCTTCAAATCAAACAGCATATGCCAACAAGAAAAGACTAGCAGTTGTAATTAATAAAGTACCCGAAAATCGATTATACAATATTAATTAATAAATAGTTGAAAAGAGATATCTATATATATATATGAATATATATAATTAGTGTGACCTAAAAAAAAGAAATGGAAAGTTCTATATAGTTTGGGCATATATATGATTAGAAACACTAATATTAATCAGTACGAACTAAAATGTGATTCAATTAATTAACCCGTAAATATTTTCATTTATGGTACTTCTTTTGAGTAGTGATGATTGCGTAAAGAAAGTGTGTGTAGTCCACGAGAGAACATATATGACAAGTCTTTAGTAAATGTTTTCTCTTTGTGTTGCTTTGCCACAAGGACTAATAATTTGATCTCTCTCCCTAAGATTTTCTAAAATTAAGTAGAGAGATTGCAAATCATTCATTATGTAGGCATATTTTCTGCTCTACAAGCATGAATATGATTGACGATTGTGGAAATAAAATGAACTTAGGATACATATGGGCCCAACTATTGAAGATAATTTCTTTTGGTTGAAAACAACCCATATAAAAAAAAAAAAAAAAAAAAAAAAGTAAAATATGAAAATTTAATTAACCTAGAAAAGATAAAAGTACTTAACTAGTATATTTAGAAAGTGCAAGGTTATGGAAGACTTGACATTTTATAATTGGTTAGTAATTTTTTATAAAGTGAAACTTAATATAAAATTGCACCAATAAATATATTACACCACAAAAAATACTAAAAGTGATTCAGATATACTTTGTCACATGTATTATAAAAAATTGCTTTGGGTGTATCTAGTAGTCATATGGGTGGCGCCCAATTTTTTCATTTTAACGTCCTTTTAAAAGTTTCCTTATAGAATAAATCAAATTAAACAATTATTGCTAAACATTTTTTTTGCGGCGTTTCTTTAATTTATAGTGGGCTTTTTCTTATTTTCTAACCTAAAAAGTGCTACATATATCTTTCTTTCCACAATATCTGTTGCTAAGAAAATGCGGACTCAATAAGTTGAACTTTTTACAAAACCCCAACGGGTAATAAATATAATTGTATTAAAATGCATGTGTCAAAATTAATCGTAAGTATATAGAGGGGCGGTCTAGTGGTAGAATTTGGGATAAATTGAATGAGGTTCTATCTTAAAATCAATTGATAATGAGATGAGTAGTCTATTCATCTTATATCTGACAATTTATTTCCAGACATAAATAATAATGTGGGAGTAAACTCTAATACACTTTTTTAACGTTTGGGCCTAGTTAGTGTGGATACAACAAACGACTAATAAGAGACCACAGGACCGAACGCGACATTTTGAAAGAATCCCATAAGGCCAAATATTAAGAAATTTGTGAGTATACACATTGAGAAATTTGTAGATTTTGAAACAGGTCAAAACTCCCACTAGAAATTGGCACACATTGGCCGAAGGGTCCCAAATAGAGGCTGAAGGAGAGACATCAAAAGTATCTTTTTGGATCGGCAACACTTTGACTCCCAACGACTTTTTTGGATCGGTGGCACTATTTGGGCTCACAACGGATCACAAGTGGCTCTGATACCATGTTAAAATTTGGGATAAGGTGAATGAGGTTCCATATCAAAACTAATTGGCAATAGGAAAAGTAGCTCATTCATCTTATATATATATGACATTTATTTCCACACATAAGCAATTAAACATTATGCAACTAAACTCTAATAGGTGGAGCAAGATTAAATGGGAGAGAAGGTTAATATTTAAAATTTAAGCATTAAATAATTTTTTTAGGGAGCAAATTTTATTCCTAATATCCATATATATTTGAAATCATATTCCTAATATATTTAGTTTTATGATAACCAAATATTATTAATTGGTGAAACTATAATATATTTTTTTAGCAATTTTTATTTGAATATTGTTACTTCTATATTTGATATATTTAATCAATAAAAATATTTTATATTTATTATTCATCGACAATATATGTATAAATAATCTATATATTTATGTTTTATTTGATTTATATATTAACGACAAGTTTGGCATAGCTGTGCTGTGAAAAAAGCAGCTGTAGCTATGCTGTGAGAAAAAGCAACTGCAGCAGAACTGTGAAAAAAAAAACTGAGCTGAGTGTTTGGTAAATTATAAATTTTAAAGTACTGTGAGTTTGTTAAGATCTATTATAATGATAATGTTATAATCTAGTTTATTATAATCACAAATATTGAAAAATTTATTTTATATAATATTTTTTTTTCTATATATTTTATTTTTTTCAAATATAAATTTATATACATTTGATAAAAATAATTTATAGTATTTTTATATTATGTTTTATCAAATCTAAAAAAAATTAGAAACTCCAGTATATAAAAAAAATTAAGTTGATGTCGTTGATTAATATTAAATAAAATATAGATTATTATTTTTTTTAAAAAAAAATAAGAGAATTAATAATTAATTTATTTTAAATATTTTAATTTTTTTAATATATAATAAATAAATAAATGTGATTTTAGTACAAAAAAAAATTTATTATAGTCTTTTAATCAAAACAGTTTTTTTCTAAAAGTTGAGTTGGAACAGCTTTAGCTTTCAGCTGTAGCTTCTCCAAAAAATTTTCAAAAAGCAACCAATACTTTAAAATGCAACCAAATAAAAGAATGGAATGAAAATTATTTCTTTTCCATTCCATTTTATTTCATTACCTCTAACCAAATGCCACCTAAATTCAACTTTTATATAGTAAGCTCTTGCCTTTATTGAAGTTTAGCTTCAGTGATGTGCGTTAAAGACGGTAATTTGTCTTGTTGGGGTGATATAAAAAAAAAAAATATATCTTATATTCAACAGACATGAATTTTTTCAAGTGATTAAGGTTCGTTTTTTTCAATTAAATCTTTTGACCAAATGCAAATTACGTAAAGTATTTCCATATTTTTGTTTTTTTTTTAAAAAAAAAAAATTACTACAATTTTTTATAGCTGAAATTTTAATATTTATTATTTAGCTCATGAAACTTGTTTTGGTTAAAAGTCTTTTCTCCAATTCCGTCTTGACAATCAAACTAATTAAATTGTTGTATATTCTACATATAAATTATACGGGACGTTAGGTATTAATGATCTAAGCATTTCACCGAATTCATCATTAATAATATTGTTTATTGTAAAATAGGCCTCGCATATACATAATTGCATATATCTATTTTACATAAGTTTTAATTTGCAATATGATTTATTTTCAGGAAGGATTAAAAATGAAGAAGGAGAAGAAGTAGAATATTATTTGGTGTGTAATTTTTTTTTTTTTTTTCTTGCAACTAATTGTTTGACTCTTATTTTCAATTTGGTAAATCTTTTTCAGAATATTTTAATAATGGATATGATCATATATACCATAATTATAATATATATATATAATTAAATTAAAATTTCTCCACATACTAAAAACAAAAACAATGCACTTGAAGACATAAGTGATATCTAATAACATATTTAGTTATATTAGAGTTTTTATTATTTAATTATTAATTAAAATAATAATAATGAAAATTAAATCTAATAGCATTCAATTATATCTTTTAAATATATATAATTTAATCAAATTTTAAATTTATTTATGAGAAAATATTTTTAACTAATTTTATTAAACAATAAATTAAATAAAATAAATTTAAATATATATTAAACAATATAACTAATAAATTTGTTATAAAGTAAAATTAATTAATTGAATTAAGGTGTAATTCAAATTAAAATTAAAATTTATATAAAAAAATAATTATTAAATTGTATTGATACTTTTAAATAATTATTTAAGTTATATTTTGATAAATAAATTACATTTAGATATTTAAACTTTTTTTAAAAAAAATAGATTAGTTAATTTATTAATTTAACAGTGTTAATTTTAATAGAAAAATATAAAAAATCCGTCAAATAAATAATTTATCAAATAATCACATTTAATATAAAAGATATATATAGTTTACCAAAATATTTGATTTGAGCCAAAATATAATAATAAAATCTCTTAGTAAAATAGTATATGAAAAAAATTCCAAATAAAAACTCAGGGTTTGGTATGAAAAATTAATTAATTTTTTATTTTTAATTAGAAAAGTAAAAATATATGCAAAAAAATATATATTCTATAAAATTGTTTTTAATTTTTTTAATGTTTAAATTGAAAAAAATGACTTTTAAAAATTATTTAAACAAATTTTTTTTCTTAATTATAAGCCGAGTGTGTTTTATAATATTTTTTTAATTAAAAAAGTTAAAATATTTACAAAAAAAAAAATATGTTTAATAAAACTATTTTAATTTTTTTAAAATTTTATTTTTATTTTTTAATTTTAAAATAAAAAAAAATACAATTATGAAATATTTTTTTTGTTTCTCAAAAACAAAAATATTACCACATTTACCCTAGATATTACAAACATACTTTATTGATCTTCTCCCATGCCCGCAATAATGTCTTTAGCAATGAAATTAATTAAGTACCTAAAAGTCTTATTAATTTAAGTGAAACTCTTACTCTAGATAAATTGCTGACGATATCCTAACAAAGTAACCATGAATATAATTAAGGACAAAATCTAATTAAAAGCCAAAGAAAAAGTAAAAGAAATTAAAATGGGGCGCAAGTTTTTTCGTTAGGCATGCATATATATAATGATATATGGAGTTCAATATTTTTTCACAAGTTAGATATGATCGATTAATTATACGGCATGTCAAATTTCATTATGTATGAACTATGAACTGATCAATAATTGCCATTGAACTGTATATAGTTTGGAACTGCAGAGAAATTAGCTTAGACTTTGACAAGATGCCGTGATTAATTAATTATCTTTTGTTGACTCCACACAGTGTATTTAATTAACTAATTAGAAACCCTTTTTGATAATAATAAAAAAAAAACTATTGAAAACGATACCCTAACTCGGGAGATAATAAGGCAAATACACGTGGCCTTATTAACAGGGAATATATATCTTAACACGTTGCTCCCTCGTTTTACAACAAGAAAATCAAATTAAATCTGCTTGAAAATTTGTTTTTCCGTCAAGGGGAATAAAAATGTATTAACTCTTTGTGCTTAAATTAATATTATGTCCAGGTTCAAATCGAAGAGGTTTCAGCTGTAATATTATAGTCGCAGTGTGAACCTTCGTTAAAAATATTGTATATGTTCTCTCCAAAAATATCATTACAAATAAATTGCAGTGATATGTATGTTAATGTATGTAATCAACTTATATATATAATTGATTTTAATCCAGTTGGCTATATGAATTTTGTAATGCATGATATCATCAAAATCTCAGTATCCCAAAATTCTTTAAAGTTGTCCAATATATTATTTTTTTTGATATATCTTCTGCAATTAATAGTATAGTATATATTTTTAATGAGTGTGTGAACTAAAGTAAACTCTACAACTTGTTCAAAAAATAAAAAGTAAACTCTATCACACAACGACTCAACTAGGGAGTAGGGATCATACATATTCATAATGTCTCTCATTTTAAATAATATCTTTTAAAATAATACTTATATATTAATAACAGGATATTAACTGATGAAATCGATATCAAGTTAATTGTCTCCATATAAAAACGATATCCTCGATCATTATATATACATTTTCTAAGATTTTTTTAAATAAAAAAAAAAGTGAAAGTAAATTTTTCTTTTTTTTTTTTTTTGTCAAGGAAATTAAAGTAAATTTTTCTTGAAAGATAATAAATGATAATAATGGTTAGCTGTGAGTGCGTACTATCCCGTTTGACAAAACAATATAGAACAAAAATAGTAGTTAGTTTGGTCTCTTAAATGTAAATAGTTGTTGCATGCTTGTATCTCTCTTTACAAAAGTAGACATGCATTCATCATATAGCCCAATTTAGCAATATAAATATATATATGGAAGAGGTTTCAATAGTTACATTTTTATTGTAACCATCATGGTTACATTTTTTTAAGCCATTGGATTACTATTAAATGGTTGTGATTATTTTGGAAATTAAATAAAAATAAATAATAAATAACTTGTAACCTGAAAGTAACCTAATCATTTATTTCCTTATAAAACTTTAATTAAGATTAATTATATTTTAAAATTAAATTAATTATAATTATTAATTAATATTTTGCAATTTATTACTATATAAGGATCTTTTAGCAATTTATTTTTTTTACTTAAATTATTTAAAATTTTATAGCAAATTTTTTTATAATTTAAAATTATACACATATATTTTCATAATTTAAATTTTATTATACTTGTAATCTTAATTTTAAATTATTACACATAATTATTTAATTTTTTTATTTAAATATTTAAAAAGTAAAAAATAAAATAAGTTGAAGGATTTTTTAGAAAAAAAATGGCTGCACTTGTTATCGATTGATTAGCTTGAGGCCTCATACTTAGTTCATATAATTGTAACAAAATAATTAAATATCATTTAAAAATAATTAATTATTTGAAAATTTATTATAAGAAGAGAATTTTAATTTGTGTCAAAAGAAGTTTAATTTTTGTAAAAAAAAAATAAATTTTATTGTAAATATTATAATTAAATGGTTTAATTATTAAAATAAGTCAAGTAAGGATTTAAATATAAATATTAATTGCTAAAAGAGGTCTTGTTAAATATTTAATTAATTATTTTAAGAAAATAGTTAATTATAATTAAATAATTTTAAAAAAGTAATGTCTATTTAATTAATTATTTTAAGAAAATAGTTAATTATAATTAATTAAATCTAAAAAAGGAAAGTTTACCTATTAGTAACCTGCTATTACAGGTTAAAGAAAAATGTAACTATATGGTTACAATAAAAATGTAACCATTGAATAGTCACCCATGGTTACATTTTTATTGTAACCATCATGGTTACATTTTTTTAAGCCATTGGATTACTATTAAATGGTTGTGATTATTTTGGAAATTAAATAAAAATAAATAATAAATAACTTGTAACCTGAAAGTAACCTAATCATTTATTTCCTTATAAAACTTTAATTAAGATTAATTATATTTTAAAATTAAATTAATTATAATTATTAATTAATATTTTGCAATTTATTAATATATAAGGATCTTTTAGCAATTTATTTTTTTTTACTTAAATTATTTAAAATTTTATAGCAAAACTTTTTATAATTTAAAATTATACACATATAATTTCATAATTTAAATTTTATTATACTTGTAATCTTAATTTTAAATTATTACACATAATTATTTAATTTTTTTATTTAAATATTTAAAAAGTAAAAAATAAAATAAGTTGAAGGATTTTTTAGAAAAAAAATGGCTGCACTTGTTATCGATTGATTAGCTTGAGGCATCATACTTAGTTCATATAATTATAACAAAATAATCAAATATCATTTAAAAATAATTAATTATTTGAAAATTTATTATAAGAAGAGAATTTTAATTTGTGTCAAAAGAAGTTTAATTTTTGTAAAAAAAATAAATTTTATTGTAAATATTATAATTAAATGGTTTAATTATTAAAATAAGTCAAGTAAGGATTTAAATATAAATATTAATTGCTAAAATAGGTCTTGTTAAATATTTAATTAATTATTTTAAGAAAATAGTTAATTATAATTAAATAATTCTAAAAAAGGAATGTCTATTTAATTAATTATTTTAAGAAAATAGTTAATTATAATTAATTAAATCTAAAAAAAGAAAGTTTACCTATTAGTAACCTGCTATTACAGGTTAAAGAAAAATGTAACCATATGGTTACAATAAAAATGTAACCATTGAATAGTCACCCATATATATATATATACATATATATATATATATTATTACATTACAAAAAAAATGTGACCATAATAATAGAACATTGTTATAAGTAATTTTAATGTATTTAATACTATATTGATTTGATGCGTTAAGAGTAATATGCGGTTCTTTATATTATTTATTAAATTAAAATATGTGAACTTCGATATTGAATTGTACTAAGAACAATATGTCATTGTTTGTGGTACTTAACATCTTAAAGTATCTCTTAATATTTTTCGTCAAAATATCAGCATAGTACCTTCAGGGATATCCGAGGAAAATATCATTATATATACTTATATCTTGACATTAAAAATTACATACTTTGCTAAACATTATAATTTGTTGTCCTTAATTAAAATGTTTAAAAGAATTTGTGGTGTAGTTCCTCCAAATAAAAAGGTATCCAAAAATTATTACTGAAAAGTTATATGTCTCCTGAAAGTATGTTCCTAGACATCTTACTTGTCCATCTAGAAGAAGTCTCGTGGAATGAGGGTTGCCATCCGGAAGGGAGTTTCAGGATGACCATCATGTCCACTCCGGGTGTAGTACCTTCCGGAAAGCTATTCATCCTCTTGAAAGGAGTTCCGAATGGTAAGTTGTACCTCCTAGAAGGGAGTCTAAAATAGTCGACTCCAGTTGGCTCTTTCTTATCTGGATGCTCCTTCAGCGAGTATTGGTCTGTGTTTCTGGAAGCTCTCATGCTTGCTCTTAGAAGCACATTCGCTTATGCTGATGTGGAGATCTCACTCAAAGGGGAGTTGGTTAAGTTTGTTATTGCCCAACTAACTTAACAACCTAATTTCTCGCAGCCACCAACTTTAGGATCGTTATCCTAAGTCTATAAATACCACCAACACTTATCATTTCAAACATGAAGATCAGATTGAGTTGAGAGATAGAGAGAAAAGATTGAGAGGAAGAGAGAGAAACATACAAAGAAAAGAGAGGGATTGGGTTTGAGATTTATATGAAGAATCTTCTGTAGATGAAGAAGATTCTTGGGTAAGTGTGAGAGTTGAGATACTTTGAGAGAACTCATCAGAGAATCGATCTCGACTGTACTGTACTTGTTCTTGCTCAATCAATAAAGAGGATTTGGTGGTGTTTCAGAACTAGAGTAGAGCCATAATCACATCGATCTATCAAACTTGAACCCGTATATATTTTGGTGTTGATTTCTTTGCTTTAATTGTTTTTTGGTTTTTCATACTCTGTTCATCCCTATTTTTCCTCCGAAAACTGCTTCTTTTTGTTAATTTTGTCATTGCTAATTGTTTGATTATTTAAAGTTCAGTCGTTTTGACTCTGCACCATTAGTTGTAATTTTCTCACAAATCGGAGCTTGGTAATCGATCAAGAATGCAAAATTAAGTTTTGTTTTGCTGCAATTCTTGGAAAAACTTATATGTCATCAATGAAAAGATTTTGAATTGGAGAAATTCGATGGAACAGAAGACTTTTCCCTATGGAAAGAAATTTTAAAAGGAATCCTAATGTACCAGAAGGTATCTAAGGTTCTTGGAGATGAGAAACTTTTGGTCGAGAAGAAACCAGAGGAAATTGTAGAAATTGAGGAGATGGCGTACACCATCATCATGTATCTATCAAACAATGTTCAAAGAAAACTCATCACAGAGAAGACAGTGAAAGGAGTTTGGAACAAGTTGGAAGAACTATACTTAAAGCCATAAATTATTAGCAAGATTAATTTTCTATAAAGGTTATACAGTTTTAGAATGATCTCTTTTCTTTCTTTAGATGATAATATTTATGAGATTATTAGGATTGGCTAATATAAATCACAAGGTTGATGAAGAAAGCCAGACCATCATTTTGCTGAGATCTCTCCCAATCCCATATCAAGAATTAAAGGCTGTTATCAAGTATAGCAAAGACGTGATTGCATTGGAGAATATTCTTACCGCACTTAAGTTGAAAGATTTAAAATTGCAAATGGAAAAGGAATCTTAGAAAGAGGAATATCACCAAAGAAAGTAAGTTCAAAGAGTAACACCATCATTCTCAATCAAGATTGAAGTCCAAAAAGAAGGAAACTCGAAAGTGTTACTTCTGTGAAAGGTCAGGACACTTGCAAAGATTTTGCAAAAAGTATAAGGAGTAGCAAGGCTTCAACAAATCTCATAATGGAGATAGGAAGGACAACCGACATCATCACCACGGGAAGGATTCTACTGCAATTACAGAGGATAGTGATGTTGGGTTTTGTGCCCTAAATAAAACTCATTTCAATACAATCAGATTTACTTATTAATAAAGATCAGAAATAACATTTTATGTTGCATGGTTCACATGATTTATTTCATGATTATATATATAATGTATGAATTCTATTTAAGTCCAGAACATATAAATTTGTTAATGATTATAGTGTTGTCAGCACAGTAGAATATAATCTTAATTATATGTTCGAAAGTTTATTCCCTGATTTGTCAGTTCACTGGATTTAGACTGACATGATAATCAGTGATAGGTATTCTTACACCTTGGATAAGTGTTATGTCCTTTCCAGGGCATTGGCAAAGTTTACCAGTATCGGATGTATGGAGTATACATCGGAAGAGCCGATATTGAACTTTGATTAGATATATTAAAATTTACCGTAATATCTATTCAATTCAATATCACCTATTGATCCTAGATCAAATGATCTTAATCCTGATATGGTTAGGTTCGATCTCAAAAGTATTATACATGTTCTTTGATTTGTTAGTTAAGCCTACTTTTGGGTCAGGGTGATACGTATATTTTGGGAACATGATAATATAATTGAGTGGGAGCGCTAACATAAATATGGAGTCTATAACTTCTATAGGAATTTAGAAGTAAAACGATGATACCCTTCGAGCTTGGCTAAACAGAGATAAATGGTGGAGATCTCATTTCACTTCGCTGAAATGTCCTTTATACGGAGCTAAGTGTTTTAAGGATAAAATACATTGAAGGTGTAACGGTAATTTAGTTCCTATTCAATGTAGATCATCTATTAGAGGGTCATTGATCAAATTAGACTTATAACAATGGATAACTAATATCGTATCTATATCGTGGAACATATAGAGCGTTCTATATAACTGAGAGTGCAATTCCAAGTTCTAAGTGTGGATTCAATAACGAATTAATAAGTTAGGGAATTTACTTGGTAAATTCGGTTCGACTTATTGGAAGCTCGGTTAATATAGGCCCATGGTCCCCATACTAGTTGAGACCATACTGCTTGTAAGACTCAGTTAATTAATTTTGATTAATCAATTATAATTCTAAAGTTAGACTATGTCTTATTTATGAATTTTCACTAAGCAATGACGAAATTGTAAAGAAAAGAGATTCTAGGTTTATTTATTAATTAAGAGACTTTATATGTCTAAATTAAAAAATATATTAAATGACAATTTTATTTAATAATTAATTTTTAGTTATTAAATAATTAGAATTGGCATTTAAATGGTTAAATTGAAAAAATGGCATTTTTTAGAAAATGGGATTGAAAAATGACAAAATAGGAAAGTTGCAAAGTGAGGCCCATTTCCCTTATATGGCCGGCCACTATGCAAAGGATTTACCATTTATTTTTCCATTATTTTAATGCCATACAATTCTAACCTAAACCTAGATGGCATTCTATAAATAGAAAGTGTTGGCTTCAGGAAACTATGACTTGCATATTGTTCCTTTCAGAGAAAAGCCATAGCCGCCCCTCTCTTCTCTTTTCTTCTCTTGAATTTCGAAATTCCTTGAGTGATTGAGTAGTGCCCACACACATCAAGTGGTATCTCAATCATAGTGTGTAAGACTGTGAAGAATCCAAACAACAAGAAGGAGAATCAGCATCAAAGGAAGGAGAGAAAGAGATCCAGATTCAGATCTTGATAATGCTCTGCTACAGAAAGGAATCCAGGGCTAGACATCTGAATGGAAGGAGTCATTATATTCCGCTGCACCCAATTTAAAGTTTACTAAACTTTATATGTGTTTATTTCATTGTTTTAGAATTCATATTAGGATGTTAATGAAACATACTTGGTAGTAAATCTAGATCCTAGTAAAATATTTCAAACAAGTGATGGCTGCTCCATGGATGGAGAACTGTTCTCTATCTTAGAGTCCTCAATAAATAGGAGTGGATTCTTGAATCTGCATGCACTTATCACATTTGTCCGATTCGAGAGTCATTTTTTAATTATAAATTAATTGATGGAGGTAAGATTTGAATGGGAAATGATCATTCACACAGGATCATTAGAACAACAAAGGTTGCCATAAAAAAGTATGATGGTGGAATCAAAGTGCTAACGAACGTTAAGCACATCACGGAGCTCGAAAAAACCTCATATCCATGGGTGATACGGATACAAGTCCATGCACGGGAACTTAAGGATCCCAAAAGGTTCTTTGATAGTGATGAAATATGAAAAGATCAATGGTTTATATATTTCCTAGGAGGACCATCCACAAGCACCAAAGTTATTACATCGGGAGGCATCATCTTCAGCTTCTCGAGGGGTTGCATTCCTCAAATAGTGGTTGCAAGCCATGTAGTCCCGATCCTCCTCATCGGCAGGCACTGGAACTTGTTGCTTGTCTGAAAGTTTTAGGACCTTGAAAATCATTTGTAGACTGTTCTCTGTCGAGAAGGGTGCAAGCCTTCAAATTGTTCTCATGCAGCAAGAAGTCAGCCGCTCGCAACCCATAGGGAAGGCCAAGGAGAATCCTGTGCATTTTCTCGATCTCAGAAGTTGGGATGGGTCTCCTAGTGATCATTGTTAACACAACAAAGAGCAAAATTAGTAAAGTATAAAAAAAACATATATCGAACTAAAACTTAAAACCAAGAATTTGAGAAGAGTTATACATACGTATAATTTGAAATTTTGTTGTGTTGATGGCGAAAATACCAGAGGTCCAAAAGAAGTCATCCTTGAACTCTTTTTTATTGGGTAGCCTTAAACTGATCTTATGATCAATAGTATGAGTCCTGAGGTAGTACAAGCCTCCCACTCCGTGCTTCCTCACAGGACCAGCTTTGACAGAGTAAAAATAAAGAATTTCTAGTGGCTCGGTCAGACATTCCCACTCCAGGATCCTATATGAATTTGGTGACAACTGAAATGGGGCAATGCTGAGGTAGTTGCAAAAGTCTTTAAAGTTTACCTTGAGAGGAAGAATTGTCCTAGCTCTCATATATTTGAGGCTCCAAGCACCTATTCTGGAAGGCTCACTGATATTGAAACCTTCATCTCAGACTAGACGTTTAGGGGGATAACAGCTGAATTCCCCCTGAGCAATAGGCCTAATGCAACATCCCTGCTCATTCCTGATGCCACATGATCGTAAAACATCCCCAACATAAGGTCCAATGGACCTACCTTTAGATTCTATTAACTCAGTTTCAAAGGTAATTGTGGGATCTTGAGGAGTCTTTGATTTATGAGCTTTCAGAGCCATTATCTCAAAGTGTAAGTCACCTAGTGAATATGCAAAAGTGACTGGAGGTGAAAACATGGGCATCGCTAAGGGTATCTCAACTAAATTGGAGGGTTGGCCAAGCTGCTTCTCGCAAATAATGGCACCTACCCTTAATAACCTCTTGTAAGAATCACCTATAACTGCTAGAGGTTTCTTCCTGGCCAGATTTAACGAGGTGTTTCCTAATTTTTTCATCATTTATTTCAAGTATGGTTTGAGATCTTTAAGGTTTGGGCTTAAATTCTATGGCATAAAATTAAGGACAAACTAATTCTAAGGGTTCTGGGATTGTACACTATGGGATAAATTAGGACATGATTATAGATAATAATGCCCCAATTCCTGGAAAAATAGAGCACAAATAAAAGCTAAAAATCTCCGAATTGTATAACCTTAAATTTTCTAGTCTTAGGATTATTTAAATATTCAAAAACAAATTACCCAAGCAGCAAAATAATGCAGACAGGAAAACATATACCAAGAAATTAAAATTTGAAAGCACGAAGGAAAAAAGCAACAAAAAAGAGTGTCACTTACTGTTTTGATGAGGTATTATGGGTAGAGAAGAGTTTCGTGATGGAAATTTCAAAGATCGAAGAGCTGGGTCTTGTGTATTTTGAGGAAGGGGAATGCAATCAGATAAAACCCGCAGAAGGAATATAAGAAACAAAGAGGGCATGCAAATGCATATGAGAGGTTGGTTGAGATTTTTTGAAGCTTGAAGGTTCGTGGCTTGAAAATGGCAAAAATAGTGCACAGTTTCAAATTTATACCTAAAGGTGGCAATCGTTTGATCAAATGAAATCTGATCAAATAGATGGGAACTGTACAAAAAAAAAGAACAGTCAAAGCCTTAAATAAAGAAATGATGTGCCTTGAAATTTTGAACCGCCGAATTCTAAGCATGCAAATTTTAAATAGGAAAATTATAATAGCACCCTTGAAGACATTTAAAAAGTCATTTTTTTAATTAAAAAGCACTTTTGAGGGGGCAATTGTTATACACAAAATTCGACTATCACCCAGAAGCTCACATGTGTACTTTAGAAGAAATATGAATCAGCTTAATAAATGTACTATTAAATGCAATTAAAATAACTCGCCTAAGGTATTATGGTTGATAGAAATATTCAAACTCGCTCCTACGTAAGCAGATGCAAGATAAGAGTAATAACTATTACCCATTGAGATTGGCAAAATAATAAGTCCATCTCAGGATAGACATAGTACATAATAAAAGTTGTTCAAGACGAGATAATTAAGAGCTTGCAGCTCATTCACCCACATACTTGCGAATAAGAGCTTGCAACTCATTGACCCACATACTTGGAAATAAGAGCTTGTAACTAATTGATCCACATATTTGTACGTGGAGAGAATAACTACATTCAACCATCTCGCCCTCCATACGTTGAAGTAAGCATCTCGCTAATATCATCATAGTAAAAGAGGACATGCGAGAAGCATTATATTTATACTTAGTATTTTTCCTATAAAAACGGTAAAGAATGACAACTCATACTTAGCAAGGAATAACCAGCATAATCAGCATAACCATTTAAGGATAATGATAAAAGAGCGGTTGGGTAGTTATTAAATATTTTCCCATGTTCATAAAAATAAAATGTGGAGAATGTCCACGTTTAATTAATAGTTATGAATGATTAGATCCCAAGGAATAATTGTCACCCTATACCCCTATAAATAGGAACAGAATCCAAGGTAAAAAAGACGATGAATTTGAGAGAGAAAGCTAGATATAATATTTATTTAGATTATCGTACTCTGTATCCCAATTATTATCCCTAATAATATGGACTCGTGGAGTATGTATATTTTAACTACAAAACCACGTAAAAATATTTGGTGTTCACTTATTACTATAATTAATTATGTGGTATATTATTACAAAAAATGTTTAAATATTTGGTTAATGAAAATCTATGTTAACAATAACCAATTAACACTTACTATACCATGAGTTGAACGAGTTTTTATAGCTAACGTACATATCCAATCAGTCTTCAGGATCTTTAAACCTTAGTCGCTCTAATACCATATTGCAATGCCCTAATCGTAAGGGCGCCACGTGTGTGTACTTTTATAAATTAGTTTGCAATAATAAACTAATGGTTTAAGAAAAAATGAATTAATTAAAACTTTAGAAATTGTTTTCTTAAAATTTAACTTAAAAACTTTTTCAAAATATTACAAAGTCAGGAATTCCCTTTGTTATAAACTTTTACTAAAATTCCACTCTATTACTTTATTACAAAAGATTAAACATATTAAAAATATTATAAAAGTTGGATCCTGTCAACTTAGCACAAAAGACTAGGGCTGTACAAAAAAAATTGTAAACCGCCCAAACCGAATAACCTGTCCAAACCAAACCGAAAAAACCGATAAAAATTACAAACCGAAATAACCCGAAAAAATTACAACTCGTCCAATCTGTTAATTGGGCGGGTTGAAAATAGGTCCAACCCTCCCAATTAAATCGAATAACCCGACCAACCCGATTTTGCATTTTATTTTATTTTTTTACTTTTTAGTTTTTATTATATATAACATAAATGATTAAATATATAATAATATAAAATTATATACTTAATTGTTAGTTTCAAAGTCATATATATTGTGTTGTGCTTTGGTGGAATTTGATATTTTTAATTTATTTTTTTAATTTTTATTGACTTTGAAACCAAAAAAAAAAAGTTTGGCCGGTTTGGGCGGGTTAACCCGACCAAACCGCCCAAACCGTTAGTCGGTTTACAATTTTTTTTTTTAAATTGGATGGGTTGCACTTAAATTTTAGCAACCCGAACTTTAGATTGGGTTAGAAAATATATAGGATAAACCGCCCAAACTGACCGATGTACAGCCCTACAAAAGACAGTGGGGTTGATATGTACATTCGCTACGAGACCTTTGACTCATGATTGATCCACTTTTTCTTTTCCCTTGCATGCACTACAAAGCACCAGTAAATCACAAAGACTCAACAAAAAAAAAAAACAAAAAAAGAAAATATAAATCCATAAATCAAATAAGTCTGTAATCAATGACAGTTACAAAATTAAACATATATTCATGTAAAATATTACAACTTAACACAATAAGAATTATCAATTATTTGTCTAATAAGACAAACTATCTCTGATACTTTATAAAGTACCCATCAACCCTCTTTTCCAACGAGTAAGGTATTGTTACTATCGTTGCCTAATAAGGCAACCGATAAGTAAGAAACCTAACAGTGGTTTCTGAATAGAGTTATAAATCTTTCATACTAACACTCATTATCGTATCCCAATTAGACATGTAAAGTGGTACAACTGACTTTTCTTACCTTAAATCTAAGTTTAAATGTGTTGGCCGACCTGAGTGGAATAACATTCGACAATCTCGGGGCCCTATATCATAACAATGGTAAATTAGTAAATAAATTAATCAATCTCGTTCTAAGAGTTAAACTAAAAACTAGACAACCCCATATCGATAATTGGCATGAAAATATAGCCTAACTATTGACAAAACACAAAAACCTAATTGTTGGAAACACCCCAAAACGGTCTACTGTTTTCTAAAAACGAACCACCATTTTTCCTACAAAAATAGCCTACTTCGTGTTTCTCACTTCAAACTTAACCAGAACTCTTCCAAACCGAATAAAACTTTCCAAATCAGTTTATAAAAATACAAACAACATATCCAAACATTCAAAGTACATATATACCTCAAGATTGTAAAATTACCATTGCTGAGTGAGTTCTTGAACTCAACCCACCCAATTAAAGTATAACAGCCTTAAAATCATAAAATTAAAACTTAAACAACCTTAAATTAAACCTAAGAGCAAGCTCTGAACCTACCAAAACCTATAAATCCAAATTCACCCAAATTTCCCAAAAAAACTCAACTCAAAACTATAGAAACCATAAGAACAAAGGGTAAAACTTACCTCAGGATAGGACAACTTCTAAGGTGAAGGAATTGACAAGAAAATGATGAAAATGATATTGAGTTTGTGTTGGTTCTGTTGGGTTTCGTTGAGCCAAAAATGAAAAGAGAGAGAAAGAGATTTTTGTGTGATAATTCTATTTGATCTTATCTCACTAAGATAACTAAGATAATAACATTAAATTATTGAGGAAATTAAAATCTTATTTCCTTCAGCCTTGGGTTTACAAGAAAAATCGAATAAAATAAAAGAATAGAACTAAGTGAAGTTATTATTTTATCCTTAATTCAACACTTATGTAACTTTATAACTTAGGAGTATTTTGGTCAAAGCTATCTAGCCCAAATAACCCGACAACTCAAGCATACTAAAACATTTTGGTACAATCCAAAACTCATTCTATTGTTGTCGTGACATCTTTGGCCAATAAACCCAGTTTCCACAGTCATCGAACCCGAAAATATTTTATTTCAAAAATAGTATATACAATACCCATATATTTTAATAAAATCTCTATAATTAATAAATTACGCTTCACTACTACAAAAATGCGTTTTCCCGACGTTTTGAAATAGTCGTTTAAAGTATTCCCATCAGTTTCTATAATCGTCGCCTATATGACCGTCATAAAATGGGCATAATAGGCGACGGTTCAAAACAGTCGCTAATGTTGGTTTCCCGAAGGTTTAAAACCGTCGCCTATAACTGGGTATAGGCGACGATTTATAATCGTGTCCTATACTATAGGTGACGGTTTAAAACTGTCACCTATAGTATAGGGTACGGTTTAAAACTGTCGGGAATGTAAAAAAAAAAAAGAAAAAAATACAGATTTTTCTGCCATTAAAATAAATCTATATTTTCCCCCATTTTTTTTTCCTCCATTAGCTTTATAATTTTACCTAAATTAAAATAAAACAACTAATTAATTTTGTTACAATAACAACTAACTTTAAAACACATTAAATTTATACAATAACAAAATAAATATATATAATAAATAAAAAAGTAAATAAATAAATAAATGTATTTATACCGAGCTTGGAGAGAAAGAAAGAGAGAGAGGGAGACGGACGGGAGGTGGTGGTGGTCTGACGTATGAGACGAAGATGAGAGGGACACCGACAGGAGGTGGTGGTGGTCCGACGTACGAGACGAAGATGAGAGGGACACCGACGGGAGGTGGTGGTGGTCCGACGTATGCGACGAAGAGTAGAGGGAGACCGACGGGAGGAGGGGTGGGTGGAGATCGATGGACGAGAGAGACAAAAAGAAATTGTTAGGCTATTTTTAGCCTATGTTTTGGATCCAATTTATGTGCATTCTTAGCTGTGTTGGGACGGAATTACGCTTGTTTTCTATGTTTTCAGGTTCTTTGGAGTAAAAGAGGTCTCGGGTGCAGAAATTCATTGAAAGACGTGCTGAGCCGAAGAAAAACTCAAAAATTGAGTTTTTCTATATCTGGCCGCGGCGATGAAGAGGCTCGCCGCGGCGAGATACGAGAAACAGAAAGAGGCTGAATTTGGCACATTCTCGCCGCGGCGAGAGGAAGTGTGGCCGCGGCGAGATCCCGTACGGACCGGGGGTAATTTCGTCCATCGAACCCTAAATTTCAAGTATAAATAGAAAACTGCGATTGGAAGTCAGGGAGAGCGATTTGGAACCCTAAAACACAGCTGAGAGCGGCAGAAAGAGCGTAGAGATTCAAGTGAAGATCCAGAATTCACCCTTAAACAGTTCTTTTCTTTATTCCTCTTTAATTTATTTATGTTGAATATTGCTATAGGAATGGTTATGGATTTGTTTCTGAACTAAATTTCCCATTTAGGGAGGATGATGATTGTTGTTTAATGTTTTCCTAGTTAATGTTTAATTACCATTCCTCAATTCTTGTGTGTGTGAAATTATCTTAATTTGTGTTTAATTTCATGTTTAAGATTGATCACCTTGTGCATGCTCTATGATCTCAATTCAAAATCTGAAAAGTGAGAATTGAGAATGCTAAAATTAAGATAATCGATGTTCTATGTGAAACGAAAGTATTTACATGACTTATGTGACGAGTAGATTATTGCTTAATGCTGATTTCATGTTAGTTTAATTAAGGAATTAATTAGATAACATGTGATTTAGAATCTAGAAGATCTGAAAGGAGCTAGGTTATTTTATAATCTGTCATTCACCCCAAGAATAGGATAGTAATTAATCATTAACAATTTGGGTAAACAACAACAGGATTCTCCTCCCTATTGTCTCATCTTGCTCAACTTTAAACTGTGTTATTAAGTTTTCTGAATTTCTTTCAAATTTTACTGTTTTTAAACCATAATTACTTTTGATTTACCGAATAGAATCATAAGTATAATTTAGTGGTACTTAATCCAATTCCCTGTGGGATCGACCTCACCTGTGTGAGATTTTACTACTTGATTGCGTATACTTGCGTAGCGTTTAAAAATATAGCAACAAGTTTTTGGCGCCGTTGCCGGGGAAGATCAAGCTAATGGCCGAAGCTTGAGAGATTACATTCTCCCTACTCTGACGGGAGTGCAGTCATGTATTAGGCCACCGGCAGTGGATGCAAACAACTTCGAGATCAAACCTGCCATCCTTCAAATGGTGCAGTCTTCAGTTCAGTTTGGTGGTCTCCCTTCTGAAGATCCTAATTTGCATCTCTCTAACTTCATGGAACTTTGTGAAACTTTTAAAGTTAATGGAGTTAGCGACGATGCCATTAGATTGAGGTTGTTTCCATTCTCTCTCAGAGAACGAGCCAAGAGTTGGTTGAATTCTTTGCCACCGAATTCTATTGCTACATGGAATGATCTGGCAACAAAATTCTTGTCAAAGTTCTTTCCTCCAGCGAAGTCTGCAAAGCTAAGAGGAGAAATTAATAATTTCTGCCAACAAGATAATGAATCTCTCCATGAGGCTTGGGAGAGGTTTAAAGATCTGATCAGGAGGTGTCCCCATCATGGTATAGAGAAGTGGATGCTGGTTCACAACTTCTACAACGGGTTGGTTGGTAATTCTAGAACTCTAATAGATGCAGCAGCTGGTGGAGCTTTTATGAGAAAGAGTGCTAATGAGGCATATGATCTATTGGAGGAGATGGCTCTAAACAACCAGCAGTGGCCAACTGAAAGGAGTCAATCCAAGAAAGTAGCTGGTGTGTTAGAAGTCGATGCCATCACAAAGTTAACGGCTCGGAGTTGAGGCATTGACTAAAATCATTGCAGGGCAAGCTAAGCAAGCCCAAATTGTTTGTGAGTTATGTGGAGGAAGTCATCACTTTTCGGAGTGCCAAGCAGATGTGGATGATTTGCCAATGGATGAAGCTAAGGCCATTGGGAATTTTTCACAGAACAACAACAACAACAATTATGGGTTCAACCAGAATAACAACCGAAGAAATAGTGGGTTCTATCAACAAAGAAATCAGAACCAACAAGCTTTAATCAAAGAACAATCCTCTGGTGGAAGTTCTAGTTTGCGTACGCATTTCTTGCTCCAATTCATGACCGAAACTAGATCTTCAATTAAAGACCCGGACTCAGATGGGCCAGCTAGCAACTCAGGTAGCAACCCGCCCTCAAGGAAATTTGCCTAGCACCACTGAAGTTAATCCTAAAGAAAACTGCAAGGCAATTACCCTGAGGAGCGGTAAGAAGTATAATGGGCCTGAGTTACCACAACCAGTTGAGGTAGATGTAGAAATAAATGCTCAACCAGTGCCAACACCAACACCGACAGCAGAGAAGGCTACTGATAGCCCAACACCACCACAACAGTCTCCACCGATTTGTATTGATCATCATGTAAAGATACCATATCCTCAGAGGCTGAGAAAGTCAAGCTTAGACAAGCAGTTCACCAAGTTTCTAGAAGTCTTCAAAAGACTTCACATTAACATTCCTTTTGCTGAAGCTCTAGAGCAGATGCCAAGTTATGTGAAGTTTATGAAGGAAATTTTGTCAAAGAAGAGGAAGATGGAAGACTATGAGACGTGGCTCTAACCGAAGAGTGTAGCGCTATTCTACGAAGAAACTCCCTCCAAAACTCGTAGATCCGGGGAGTTTCACTATTCCTTGTACTATTGGTAAAATTGAAGGGATAAATGCACTATGTGATTTGGGAGCCGCATTAACTTAATGCCCTTGTCAGTGTTCAAAAGATTGCAGCTAGGTGAAGCAAAGCCAACTACTGTAACTCTTCAATTGGCAGATCGATCGCTAGCTCACCCTAGAGGAGTCATTGAGGATGTGTTAGTAAAGGTGGACAAGTTCATCTTCCCAGCTGATTTCATTGTTCTGGATATGGAAGAAGACAGTAATGTTCCTATCATTCTGGGGAGACCTTTCTTGGCAACAGGGAAAGCACTAATTGATGTTCAGAAAGGAGAGTTAAAGCTAAGGGTACAAGGAGATGAAGTTGTATTTAATGTACTCAAAGCAATGACCTATCCTACAGCTAGTGACAACTGTTTTGCAATTGATGTGGTGGATCAGTTGGTGGAGACAAAGACACATGCTGAAGATCCTCTTAATCTGACTTTGGTACAAGAAGAGGTGGTAGAACAAGATGGTAAGGAAGCTTATGAATATGCTATGTGGCTCGATTCTTATGGACCGCTGAATAGAAAGTATTATGAAGAGTTAGGAGTCATACCAACAAAGCCTACCCCATCTACTGAAAAGCCTCCTCAACTAGAGTTAAAAGTCCTACCAGAGCATCTCAGGTATGAATATTTGGGTGAAAATAAGACACTTCCTGTTATTGTGGCTTCTTCCCTATCTTCTGTAGAGACAGATAAGCTATTACGGGTTCTAAGGAAGCATTCAAAAGCCATTGGATGGACTTTAGCAGATATTAAAGGGATCAGCCCTTCAACTGTAATGCATAGAATCTTAATGGAGGAAGGAGTGAAACCAACCATTGATGCACAACGTAGATTAAATCCACCAATGAAGGAGGTTGTCAGAAAAGAAGTCTTGAAGTGGTTAGATGCAGGGGTAGCGTATCCTATTTCAGACAGTAAATGGGTGAGCCCAGTCCAAGTTGTTCCAAAGAAAGGAGGGATGACGGTGGTGAAGAATGAGAAGAATGAACTCATCCCAACTAGAACTGTCACGGGATGGAGAATTTGCATTGACTACCGAAAACTCAACAAGGCCACAAGAAAAGATCACTTTCCACTCCCATTCATTGATCAGATGTTAGACAAGTTGGCAGGACAAGAGTACTATTGTTTCCTTGATGGATACTCAGGGTATCACCAAATAGCTATAGCACCGGAGGATCAAGAGAAAACAACATTCACATGTCCATATGGTACTTTTGCTTTTCGACGAATGCCATTTGGGCTATGTAATGCTCCAGCAACATTTCAGAGGTGTATGATGGCTATATTTTCAGATTTAATAGAAAAGTGCATCGAGGTGTTCATGGATGATTTTTCAGTGTTTGGCTCATCGTTTGACCAATGTCTGAGTAACTTGGAGTTGGTTTTAGCAAGATGTGAAGACTCTAATTTGGTGCTGAACTGGGAAAAGTGTCATTTCATGGTTACAGAAGGAATAGTGCTGGGACATAAAATCTCAAAAGAAGGTATTGAGGTTGATAGAGCCAAAGTATCTACAATTGAGAACTTGCCTCCTCCAATTTCAGTGAAGGGAGTCCGAAGCTTTTTGGGTCATGCCGGGTTTTATAGAAGATTTATCAAAGATTTCTCCAAAGTGGCCAAACCGCTATCCAATCTTCTTGCTAGTGGAGTACCTTTTGAATTTGGGAAAGATTGTCTTGAAGCATTCCAAATTCTCAAGGAGAAGTTAATCTCAGCACCGATTGTGACTACACCAAACTGGGAATTACCTTTTGAAATCATGTGCGATGCAAGTGATTATGCTATTGGAGCAGTCTTGGGACAACGGGTTGACAAGGTATTCAGAACCATTTATTATGCAAGCAAAACCTTGAATGATGCCCAACTAAACTACGCTACTACAGAAAAAGAGATGCTGGCCATAGTGTTTGCATGTGAATTCTTTTGGCCAACGCTTTTCAAAGATGCTAGTACTTTTGTGAAGGCATGTGATCGTTGTCAGCGTACAGGAAACATCTCAAGGAGAAACGAAATGCCTTTGACAGGAATCTTGGAAGTTGAATTGTTTGATGTATGGGGGATAGATTTTATGGGTCCTTTTCCTTCATCGTTTAGCAATTTATACATCCTATTAGCTGTGGATTATGTGTCAAAATGGGTGGAAGCTGCAGCCACACCAGCTAATGATGGTAAAACAGTCCTTCGGTTCCTTCAAAAGAACATATTCACTCGGTTTGGAACTCCCCGAGCAATCATAAGCGATGAAGGGAGTCACTTTTGCAACAAACAATTCGAAGCACTCCTTTCGAGATATGGTGTTCGTCATAGAACAGCTCTACCTTATCATCCGCAAAGTAATGGCCAAGCTGAGATTTCTAACCGGGAAATAAAGATGATTCTGGAGAAAACGGTGCAGAGATCAAGGAAAGATTGGTCAAGAAAGTTGGATGACGCATTGTGGGCTTATAGAACAGCGTTCAAGACGCCAATCGGGATGTCACCATATCGGTTGGTGTTTGGAAAGGCGTGTCATTTACCGGTGGAGTTAGAACACAAAGCTTATTGGGCAATGAGAACTCTAAACATGGACTTAAAAGCTGCTGGGCAGAAAAGACTACTACAGTTGGATGAATTGGAAGAATTTCGAAATGAAGCATATGAGAACGCCAAGATTTACAAGGAAAGAACTAAGAGATGGCATGACAGAAATCTAGTCAGAAAAGAGTTTCAACCTGGTCAACAAGTTCTACTCTTTAACTCAAGGCTAAAGTTGTTTCCTGGTAAATTAAAATCAAGGTGGTCAGGGCCATTTACGGTGATCAAAGTGTTTCCCTACGGAGCAGTGGAACTAAAAGGTGAAAGTCCTAATACTTTCAAAGTGAATGGACAACGATTAAAGCTCTACTTGGGGGGTCAATTTGATCAAACCAAGTCCGCCATGATTCTGGCGCCACTTTGAAGATCTCGATCAACGTCTAGCTGAGCGACGATAAAGTTAGCGCTAATTGGGAGGCAACCCAAGTTTTCTTTTGATTTAGTTGAACTCTCTTTTTAAGTTTACTGTTATTTTTCTTGATGTTCATTCTGTTTCGTTACTCAAAAAAAAAAAAACAAAAAAAACAAAAAAACAAAAAAACAAAAAAAAAAAAAAACATATTTTTTGGGTCAGTGGCCGCGGCCATGAGATGTCTGGCCGCGGCCAGAATAGACTTACAGAAAGTCCTGGTTTTTGGCGAATTCTCGCCGCGGCGAGGGTATATACCGCCGCGGCGAGATAACACTTACAGAAACACCCAGTTTTTCACGGATTCTCGCCGCGGCGAGGGTATAGGTCGCCGCGGCGAGATTGCCAGTTTCCCCTTTTTAAATCCCAAAAACCCTAACATTTCAAAATCACACCTCATTCAAACACTTTCTTCTCCCAGCCGAAAACCACCTCTTTTCACCCTAATTTCTTCATCTAACCCCATTCAAATCAATTTTCCTCAAAATTACCCATAAACTTTCATCCCAAATCATCATAATCTCTTATTTCTCTCATCTAACACTCTTTTCCTCTAAAAATCCATTCCAAAATCCCTAAACCTCACCCAAATTTCAGAAAAATCACTATTCATCTTCTTCTTCCCTAAAGCTTCAAGGTCCTCATCAATGGAGGTTGACTAAAGAGTGATTTTCATTGAGGTATTGATTCTAAGACTTCCATTCCAATTTGTATTGAAAAATTTGTGAATTTGTTGGATAGTTTTGAATTATTTGGTGGATATTTGGGATTTTTGCTATATACATTGTTGAAATTGATTGTGTGAATAGAATTGGGTTAAATTGAAAGGGATTTTGATCCCGGGAAGTCAATTTTTAAGGGGAAGTGCTGTCAAAATTTTGAAAAATCTTGAAAGTTAGAAAAAAAATTTGGGAGTTATGGGTCCAAAGAGGTCAAGGGTCAATGAAGAGGGAGCTTCATCATCCAACCCATCTAGGGGACGCCCTAACCTTGATAGAGTTAGGTTTGCCAACGTGGAGGCTCAAGAGAGGTTTTTAAAATTGAAAGATAGGGCGTTCATTGAAGATAGAGGGATAGACATAGTCAACCTAAGCCAAACTGCCAATATTCCCCCTGCTTTTGCATCTATTAGGGATCAAATCCTACAGAGGCAGTGGACTAAGTTCGTCGATGTCACTGAGCGTGGTAATCAAACTCTAGCTTTGGAGTTTTTAGCCAACTGGCCGGAAAGAGAAGAGGGAAAAGTTAGAGTTAGGGGGGTTAGAGTGCCTGCTACCGTAGACGCTATTCATGCCCTTTATGATCTCCGAACTTTCACTTATGAAGAACAACAATTGAAACAACAATTCTATGAGAGAAGTACGAATTATGTGGATATGGCTGAGACTCTAGGGTATCCTGGCCTTAGGTTCCATGAGCTTAGTGGAGTACCATACCAATTGTACCGATGTGAACTCAATCCAGTGGCCAAGGCTTGGCTATACTTTGTTAGTGCACGGATGCTCCCCAACAAGCATTTTTCTGATGCTCAAATGGACAGACTTAAATGGGTTTACGGTATTATGAAAGGGTATAATCTGAATGTGGGGGATATTGTTCGAACGACCTTTGACATTATGGTTGAGGGATCTTCCGGTGGAGGACTGGGGTTGGCTGGAATAATCACTGACCTCTGTGAGAAACATGGAGTACCACAGTACTCATATGATACAAAGGTACCGCCCCAGCGCCCTATTACTTTGGCGACTGTTCTGCGCTTCAAACCTCCTCATCCTCATGGTCAACCGCCAGTTCAAGGAGGTCCTCCGGCAAGAGAAGAAGAAGAACGTGAGGACATCGAACCACCACGTCTTGTCGGGCCTCTGGACCCTGCCATGCAATACACTCACAATCAGCTGAATTATCTGATTCAGCAGAACATGCATATGCAAAACTACATGGCCCAGAGGAGTATCTTCGATGAGCAGCAGGTGGCTCAATTGAACACCCTTGTCACGAGGATGAACATCAATGTGGATGATCCAAACTATTTTCCCATGCCACCCCGTTTCAACCCGTATGACCAGCCACCGCCGCCAAACCCCTTTTAAGGGGCTCAGGTAAGTTTCTCTCACCCTGGTTTATTTTCACACATTGGGGACAATGTGCATTTTAATTTGGGGGGGGAAACTTAATTTATTTTTTTTTAGCGCTTATTTGTTTCAGTTTAGTTTTTTTTTTAGTCTTGCGTGATAGCTAAATTGAAAAATGGATTGAATTGTTGTTATTCACTTGTGCAATGGATTGAAACATAACTGTGTGCTTGACTTGCAACTGTTTGAATTAAATTGGATGTGTGCTAGGAAGTGATTCATGTAGGTTTAAAACATTTGCTATTCTCACATATCACTTGTGTTCTATTTGGATTGTGGAATGACTGATTGAACATGGAATAGAATTTGTTTGACATACTCTCTTGAAGCGAAATCCTTGATGATTTTTGTTTGGAAAGTGATTTAGGCAAATTTTCTTTGGATCGATTGAGCCTTTCAAGCCTACCTAAAAAAGTTTTACCCATAGTATACCCAAAGTTGAGCCTTAGCCTGTTTTAAAATTTTTCACCACTTCACGGAGCTGAATTCGTTATTCTAAACTCTTTTCACCCTGAACATATTTTGTTATGCCATGAGCCTTGAAGCAAGTTTGGGGGGGGAATAAGTGCTGTAAGTGAAAAAATATAAAGTGTAGGAATGAGAGATTGAAAAAAATAATAAGAATATTGTGTGTTGTGCCTATGAAAAAAAAAGAAAAAAATGTGTCTTCTTGAAAAAAAAGTTAAGAAAATTATGAGGTGCACACACAAGAAAAAAATTGCAATCTCTTATTTCTGTTTTTGGGATATATGGAAAGAAAGCAAAATAAATGCCTAGGCTTGCTTGGTTAATAGTGCTTATGGTATAGTATAGCCTAAATGACTTCTCATCTACCCATGTACCTAAGCCATGTGATTTTAACCGAAAAAGACCTATTGATTCCAGGTAGAAATTTGTCAACATTAGTGGAGAGAGGTATGTCATTCAAACTTATTGATCATGTGTTAGTGGGATGTTGGAAAGTTAGAATGGGTTGTGATATTGATGGGAATTGCGATGCTTTATGTTTGTATGAATTACTTACTTGTAAACTGCACATTCAACTTAGTTCTTAGAGTTGGCAAGTTGAAATTCTGGTTATTGAGGGATTGAAGTTGTGCAGGTGGTGGTAACAATTTAATTGTTGGAAAGTTCAGCTATCATTTTTAGTTTTTTTTAGTTTAGTCTTAGTTTACTCGGGGACGAGTAAAGAGTCAGTTTGGGGGAGTTTGTTAGGCTATTTTTAGCCTATGTTTTGGATCCAATTTATGTGCATTCTTAGCTGTGTTGGGACGGAATTACGCTTGTTTTCTATGTTTTCGGAGTTCTTTGGAGTAAAAGAGGTCTCGGGTGCGTAAATTCATTGAAAGACGTGTTGAAGCCGAAGAAAAACTCAAAAATTGAGTTTTTCTATATCCGGCCGCGCGATGAAGAGGCTCGCCGCGGCGAGATACGAGAAACGAAGAGGCTGAATTTGGCACATTCTCGCCGCGGCGAGAGGAAGTGTGGCCGCGGCGAGATCCCGTACGGACCGGGGGTAATTTCGTCCATCGAACCCTAAATTTCAAGTATAAATAGAAAACTGCGATTGGAAGTCAGGGAGAGCGATTTGGAACCCTAAAACACGGTGAGAGCGGCGAGAAGAGCGTAGAGATTCAAGTGAAGATCCAGAATTCACCCTTAAACAGTTCTTTTCTTTATTCCTCTTTAATTTATTTATGTTGAATATTGCTATAGGAATGGTTATGGATTTGTTTCTGAACTAAATTTCCCATTTAGGGAGGATGATGATTGTTGTTTAATGTTTTCCTAGTTAATGTTTAATTACCATTCCTCAATTCTTGTGTGTGTGAAATTATCTTAATTTGTGTTTAATTTCATGTTTAAGATTGATCACCTTGTGCATGCTCTATGATCTCAATTCAAAATCTGAAAAGTGAGAATTGAGAATGCTAAAATTAAGATAATCGATGTTCTATGTGAAACGAAAGTATTTACATGACTTATGTGACGAGTAGATTATTGCTTAATGCTGATTTCATGTTAGTTTAATTAAGGAATTAATTAGATAACATGTGATTTAGAATCTAGAAGATCTGAAAGGAGCTAGGTTATTTTATAATCTGTCATTCACCCCAAGAATAGGATAGTAATTAATCATTAACAATTTGGGTAAACAACAACAGGATTCTCCTCCCTATTGTCTCATCTTGCTCAACTTTAAACTGTGTTATTAAGTTTTCTGAATTTCTTTCAAATTTTACTGTTTTTAAACCATAATTACTTTTGATTTACCGAATAGAATCATAAGTATAATTTAGTGGTACTTAATCCAATTCCCTGTGGGATCGACCTCACCTGTGTGAGATTTTACTACTTGATTGCGTATACTTGCGTAGCGTTTAAAAATATAGCAACAGAAATGGAGATCGAGAGAGGGAGGAAGACAGGGAGAGAGGAGGGCGATGGTGAGGAGGCGTGGGTGGGGTTTTGGAGAGTTAAGATTTTCGTTTTAGGGTGTGGGAAATGGAGAAGAAATAGGTGAGAAGATATAGGTGGGCATGTGGGAAATAGAAAAAAAGTAGGTGGGCACGTGAGAAATGTGGCAAGAAGTAGGTGATGATTTTTTAATGGACCCTTATAGGCGACAGTTTTAAACAGTCGCCTATAGTATATGCGACGGTTTTAAACCGTCGCCTATAAAGGTCCATTAAAAAATTACATTTTATTAAAAAACGTCGCCTATTTTGTTTACTACAATTTTAAACCGTCGGGACCCGACTGTTTTAAATAGTTACTTAATTTTTTTAGCGACGGTCTCCGAAAAAAATCGTTTTAGGACCGTCGTGAATTCTGATATTTGCAGTAGTGCTTATTTAATTATTTTCTCAAAAGTCCCTGATTATCCTATAATTAACTTTAGTAAGGTTATAGCATTACTTTAATATTCACATA
Source organism: Cannabis sativa (assembly GCF_029168945.1). Classification (NCBI taxonomy): domain Eukaryota; kingdom Viridiplantae; phylum Streptophyta; class Magnoliopsida; order Rosales; family Cannabaceae; genus Cannabis; species Cannabis sativa. The sequence goes on along the minus strand of NC_083608.1, from coordinate 40,351,230 downwards.
ACTACATATTAATAAAATATGTCTAATTAAACATAATTATATTTTTTGCAATATTACATCTAGTGAGTTAGATTCGAGTTATTGAAGTATGAACTTCCATCCTAGGGCTCTTGAAGTTAACTTGGGTGCAGGGCTAGGGTCCCCTCACAGGTTAACTACTATGACTCGGGTCTACTCAACTTCATGACGCCATCCTTCTAGCCACGTGTCAAACATTAATGTCCATGTCACTAGGAAAAAATTTTGGGTTGACAAGGCTAATCCCAATATAGGAGAACTTCCCAATGCTGCGAATACTTTTGAGAAGTTCCACCACAAGAACAAGACTTGGCACAATGAATACACGCAACAAGTGTATGTAAGTAATTTTATATTTTCTTAGACCCAAATGGTTAAGAGATGCAAATCTCAACATGTGTCGAGTGATCACCCTCGTCAGTATGATGTACATCCCACCCAGTTTTTCACAAATTATACACAAGTTCTTGGTGAGCAGTCATGCCACTTGAGAGGTATTGGCCCTTTGCCTAGACTTAGGGTACCAAAGGGGCAACTCCAGGGGCAACTCCCAGGACAGGTTCTACCTCTAAGCAGCCTATTATCAGCGTTGAAGACTATGAGGCATTGAAGCAAAAGGTAGAAGAGCAGGAAGCACAGAATACTTATCAGTAATAAATGACACAGACTCGGAATCAATACCGTACTACAGTCAAGGAGCAGTTCAAGTACTTTTTTCAGCATTATTCCTGACATCAACATGCCTGAGATGGCCCCATTTCCAATATCATTCCCTCCTATTAGCATTGGGTCTTCATCACAGATCACCCCTTCGAGCCACAACAATGACGATGACGACGACGACGATGACGATGATGTCATTAATTTGTAGTCAAACTATTATTTTAGTATTTTTAGTGTAAACATTAGTATTTTCTTTAAATTATTACAACTCTTATTTTAGTATTTTTTTTTTGTGTAATAATATACGTTTTAAATTATGTTAATGTATTATTTTAAATTATTATTTATTAAATTTTAGGTTTATTTTAAATTAAAATTATATTTATATTTCATTTCATTTAACCTTTTTTTAAAAATATATATACAAAAATTCTTTTACTGATGTATTTTATAGCCCCGTGAAAAATGTGTAAAAATTAAAAAACAAAATTGTAAAAATCTATTGTCAGCGAAGTGCAAAGTGTCAGTAAACTTTCTCGCGTATATCCTCATTTTTGGGAAATTTTTGCAAGCAATTCAAACTGCACTAACAAAACTTTTTCACACATAATTTGGCTTCGCGAGAAAGTTTTGTTAGCGCAATATATGACAAGCAAAATTATACAAAATGGGGCTCAACTAGCACATAAATGTCAGTGCTCCATTTTCACCAACAATTCTAAGCACTAGTGAAAATTACTTTTACCAACAAAATTTATTGCTGCATAGACAAAATGACCTTCCTTTCTTATAGTGAGTCCAATTCTTTCAAATTAAAATTCAATGTTTCCACACTTCACACCAATCAATCAATTTGGTCACATTCATCGATCTTCTTTATATAATGCAATTGCATGTATGCCCACAATAACACCATAGGCCCTATACCACAACTTGCACATGTCTTATACTACTTATTAGCTAATTAAATATTGGCTAAGTTATCAAAACACTTCCCAAAGAGATAATATTTACACTCTCATCTGTTTTGATATTGAAAATAATTTTTTATTATATTTATTTTAATCATGCCTGTGCAGATTATAATTATTTAGTTTCACATAAAAAAATATTAAAAATAAAATTTAAATAATTATGTATCACACCTCTAACAAAAAAAAAATTATACATATAATAAAATATTTTAACTTTTATTTTTAGGGAAATTTTATTTACACTCCAAAATTTTCTAAAGGCACCCCATTTTAATAATTTTTATTTTATATAAAATTTATATCTTTAATTGTACTAAATTTTTTTAATTTTTTTTTTCCAATTCATATTCTTAAAAAATATACCTATCAAACAAAAATAAATTATATTTTAAATATTATGAGAAAAAAATTAAAATAAAAAATTATATAAAATTTTCTTAGAAAAAATTAAAAAAAAATATACATGAGTTAGAAAAAATTATGAAAATAAAATCAAAATAAGTATTGAAATTAACATAAAATAGTGTGAGAAAAAAATTTTAAAAAAATATTAAGAGTAATTTTTAAAAATTATTTAAGTTTATATTTTTTTTTAATAATAGGGTGTATTTATCATTTTGTGGGGTGTAAATAGAACTCCCCTTATTTTTATTTTGTTATTGTAAAAAAATTTACAAATACTCTTAAATAATTATAATGTATACTATTATAAAAAATTAAACTAAAAATTGTTTTGAATACCAAATGGACAGTATACTAGGCAACCCTTTTAGGTAGTAAAATGTACACGATATTTTACCTTAATTTTCTTTTAAGAGTTAGGGTCAGATATTTTGAAGTTTGCACTGAAAATTTATCCATTATTATTGTGGATCTTGCAGAACTTTTATGTGGGGTTTGAAATGTCTAATCTCTTTTAATGGATTATATGTATAATGTGAAAAGAGAAAGATTCTAAGTTTAAAAGATTGGATTAATACGAGGCATTTTATATTTACATCTGATGTCAACGGTGTGGTGTGGATTGTGGACTCCTAATAAGGTGGCCTTTTGACAAGTTTAATATTGGAAGAGTTTCTGATTGGAGTCTTATGAAATGATGTTTTGTTTCAGACTTTTGAAATTCATTACAAGGGAGAAACATAAATGTTCCAATAAATAAGGATAAGGATGCATATGTGTGTATATATTTATACTTATATGTAATACATGATAGAGACTAGAATGAACCACATTGTTCTCCCAACATGTTGGTAATGTGAGATGAAATAAAAGACTAAAATGCCCCTTAAAAATAAGTCTTTTTCATCTACTTTATTGGGTTATTAAGGCCCGATTTACAGTCTAGTTTGTAGTCCACGTGTAAGGTTATGCACCAAAGTCATGTCAGGTCCAAGTCTGGCCAACCATGCACCTATTGGAAATGGGCTGGCCGGCCTTATGTTGTCCATAAGCTGGTCGACCATAGGGCCAGCCAAGGGTGGCCAGCCAGTCCCTTGAGGTGATTGGTATGTCACTCGTCGTCCCGTTTGAGTGTCGGGACCCCTATTGACTAGGGTGCTGACTTGACATCCTTGTTGGTGAGTTGTACTACCACGTGACGCTGATATTGACCATGTAAGCATGCCATGTCAGGTGGAAAAAATCAGGATAACATTTTACCCCCTAAGTCCCTATGTAGATGTTTGTGCGGATAGGGACTTCCCAGCTAAGTTGTAATTGATATATGCCTTAACTGAGTAAATGTTGCTGCATTTTTAGCCTTTAAAATATCTGCTCTTGACTGTCTGATCTTATTTGTTGTAGTGAACTAGCTGCTTTGCACTTCTACATGTCTCTTCTTCAGTTGAATAATGCATGGCAAGTGAAGGAGTGGTCCCACAAAAACTATTTAAGTTTTTTTTGGAGAAAACTCTTCTTCACTTTTTTACTTTTCATTCTCTCACTAGAAAGTAAATTTTGAAGAAGCTTATCCTTCTTTCTAGAGCCCAAACCCACATTACCTCATTCTCTTGAGATTTTTGCACTGCTTCGACGATCCAAGTTTTCTATCTTTTTCATCAACGGTGTGGGTAAGCTTTCTATTTATGTAAATCAACCCGCTTGAAACCTGAAAAATCAAACCCCTTCCAAATATTGATTCATTTATGTAAATTTTATTTAATTATTAAAAGTTTAAATTTATCTAAAAGTTTAAATTAATGATATTTTTCAATAAATTTTTTTATTATAAAAGTGTAAACAGTAATTAAAAAAATGTTGTAGTGCATCTAAACTAGGAGGGTGTTACAGCTCTACTACTACCAATGCATCACCATGCATTGCCTCTCCTTTTAGATAGTAGAGACCACCTTGCTTCTCACCTTTGAGTATCACCAAGGAACCCTTGTAGATTTTGAGAGTTCTATTGTTGTTTCCTGTGAATTCATAATTTGCATCATCAAAAGAGCTTAGAGAAATCAAATTTCTTGCAAATTTTGGCACATACCTCACATTTTTGATTTCTTGCACTATCCCATCATTCATTCTGAACATTATATCTCCAATTCCTTAAATTTCTTGCACATACCTCACGGCTCACATGTTTAATGCTTTATATGTATGCATTGCTCTATTTCATTTTTCTCTCTCCTTTTCTCTCTTTTTATTAACTTTAAAAATAATTTATGGTCATGTTGTTACTTTTTTTTTTTTTTGGTTGACACTAAAATAATACTATTGTGATCAAGTCTTCAATGTGAATATTTTAAGATGTGAGAAGCATATATTTTTTTTCGCTATTTTTAGAAAAGAAACTATAGTACTAATATAATAATTAATTACTATTTTATAATTTTTTTAAATCTTAGTTAACCTTCATTTTAAAATTTTGCTAAATGAATTATATTATATTATACCATAACTAATTAGCTTTCAAAATAATTAAAAGGTATATAAAATAATTAGTATATAAAAATAGTAGCTTATTATATTACATGATAATTCATTAGTTTCAAAAATAATTTTTAAGGTTATCTAAATGTATCTTAAATTATAAGCTACCATAATATAACTTAAAAATAACTAATTTATTACTAAGATGTATGCAAATAAGTTTTACAGGTAACTAAAATGTATCTCAAATTATATAATATACAAATAAAGTTTTTTTATGTAAAGTTAACTAATTAGTTTCTTATCAATACTATTAGAATTAGTAATCAAAATATTACTTTTAAAAACACAAGAAAATAACAAAGAATACGTTAGATTTAGTTGACGTGACGTCAATAAAAATAGTAACTTTATTATTATAAATTAGATGTAAAAATATGTATTTTTGTAAACTTCCCACTAATATATTTATTTTTAATTTTAGTTTTGGCCATTAATGAAATAAGGTGGTATTCCCTAAGTTAATAGTCACAAATGTTGTAAATTTGTGTGTGTCAACTCGATCTATATTTTTTGTGTTTTTTAAAATATGGATAATATTGTGTTGTATCAAAATTTTTAAAGAGTAGCCCTATAGATCTTGTATTTTCATGATGTATACTTGGACTGGCTTACTTTTTTTAAAAAACAGACCAACTTTTTTCGTATACAAACTCAAATTTGTGTTCTACTTTTTCACATTTTTTTTAATTAATGAGCTAAATTACTAAATTATATGTATTTTTTTTTATATAAATTTAGTTATTTTTATATAATTTTTCAACAATATTTTAAAGACGCTACATAAAAAACTCAATAGAATTATTAGAATTTGAATACGACTTAACTAATAATACTCAAATTTTAAAATCACACTCTACAAATAAATTACCATATAGTTTTAGCTTTACATTTTTTTTAATGTTTTTAATTTTAGAATTATAATATTAAGTGTTATATTTGAATTTTTTTTTTATTTTATTTATAATTGAATAAATATATTTATTGTTATTATTATTTGCAAATTATAAAGTCTTTTAATGTGGCATGCTTTCGGATTAATTTATTTGTGCTTACATATAGTGCCTTTTAGATTTGTCGCTTCGTGCTTAAGCACATAATTTTGTGTCTTATCATGCCAATTTATAGCATCATATCATGTTGTACTCAAATCTACATTTTTCGTGTGTAGTCGTCCTCATACTTAGGGTTGTTCACAAAGTATCTGATCTAATTTAATCTGCACGATCTAATCCAATCTAATTTACAAAATGCGGATATCTGTACTTGCGCAGATTGAATTTGATTAAAAAATCTAAAATCTGCACTTGTGTGGATTGAATTTTGTTTGACCTCAAAAAGTAACCGATTCAATCCAATCCGCACTTAATTATATATATTTTAAAAAATTATACTAAATAATATATATTAAATTTCTAGTATTATTCAAAAAAAGACACAAACATCTCATTTCTAAACATGCTAAAATATTTTCCAGTAATATAATAGGTTGGTGCATTTTATCTGTTTTATAATCAGACACGGAAAAAAAAATCATTCATATTCACATAGAGACATACACATAAATTTATATATATATATAAATCTATGTATGTATATATATACTAACTTATTTATGTTAGTAATAGATACATGTATATATACTAGTGTAAATCTAGTATATATTGTAATGATTTTTTTATTTTTTTTTATCTGAGGAGTACATATATATTGACATATATGTATTGGTTTGATTTGTATGTATAATGGAAAGAAATGATTGTTAGAGATTAAAATAGTCTTCTGTTTTTTTTTTTTTTTTGCATTTTAATGAAATGTTAAATAATTTATCATTAAAAAAAAGTAACCGATCCTATCCATACTATTGCGGATCTAATTAGATTTAAACTGTTATGCGAATTGGATGAATCAGAAATATGAAATTCGTACTTAGTGTGAATATAATGTTGTTTGACTAAAAAAGTGTGAATTGAATCGGATACACAGCCCTATCATACTTTTTGAACTTGTATCAAATTCCGTATCATATCAAACTCTCGCTCGTATTTACAGCACTAGTCACATTATAAGTCATTTTAAATACAACTTATCCTATTGGGAAGTAACCACCACCATTGGCGGAAGGACATGGGATCATGTGGGGACACATGTCCCACTCAATTTTTTTATAATTTATTTTTTTTTCTAATTATATATATATATTTACATTTTTACCATAATAAATTTAATTTTTCTAATTTTATTATTATAAATTTATATATTTCATTTTTCTCTTCATATACTTTTATATTTGATCTCATATATAATTTTATCTTTTTTTAAGAGTAATTTGCGGCATAAATCCTAAGTTTAACTTCTAGTTGCAAATAAATACCTAAGTTTAAGTTTTAGCGGTAATAATACCTAAGTTATAATTCTTGAACTTTTGTAAGTACCTGACTGTTAAGTGTTAAGTAAATTGTCACGTGGCAATTCTTGATTGGTCCAAGTCATTAAAGTTTAATTTTTTAAAAAAAAATTAATTCAAATATACCAATAAGAAAATATGACACGTTGATAATGACTTAATATTTAACGGTTAGATACCTACAGAGTTCCAAAAATATAACTTAGGTTATTACTGCCAAAAATTAAACTTGGGTATTTATTTACAACTGAGAGTTTAACTTATTTATACCGCAAATTACATATTTTTTCAAATAAAACTAATATATTTTTTTTGATTGTGTCCTTTTCATAAAAAAAAAAATGTCTCTCCTAGCTGGCTCCGCCACTAGTTCACTGAGTGGTCTTTCACACAATATGTGGTCATATATAGACAAAAAGAAAATAAAATAGGCTCCCAAGTATTTCCAGTTGAGTCAATAATTGCGATATAAAAACACCTTGATAACGCCAAATTAAACCAAATTCAGTCAACTTCTCAAGACTTATAGTACGTTGGTTTAGAAACTTACAAACTTTTAATAATTATCATAAGTTTGGGTCCAGTCCAGATAAGTAGCTACTATTACACCACTAACTACTACACATACGTCAATTTAGATATTAAGAAGACTTTTAGGAAAATCCATACATCATCAATTCTTTTTTAATATATAAGGAATATTTGCAAGATAAGTACTTGAATTGAGTTTCTAATCAGTACACACTCAATAATGTCTTTTTTAACGCGTAAACTACTTAATATTAGTAAGATTATGATTTATACTCGGTTTCATCGATAATATTTTTCTTTTTTGAAACCATCGATACTTTGTTTGTTTGTGTCTTGTTGTTTATATTATTTTTGTATTATTTGATAGTACTTCGTAAAATTATAATTACAAAAGTAAAAAATGATAAAAAGAAATAATAAAAAATGTAAAAATTTTATTGACGGTAGAATATTTTTTCTGTATAATAGTGTAGAGTATAATCATTTAGGAGATCACACTGAATTTTGTAAATTATGTTCAAATTCTTAAATAATTTACGGTATCCTTTTCAAAAATTAAAAAAAGAAAATTAATTTATGGTATTATTGAAAGCTAGTTTGAAAACTACATATTTTGTAATTTTAGCATAATTGATTATTTAGAATTTCTTTAAAATTTTCTAAATTGTACATTATCTTATAACAAAAATAGATTATAATTAAAGGATAATTTCACAAATACACAAAAATTACAAAAATATAATTTCACGAAATTTTAAACATTTATACGAATTTTTTGATTTTATTTACAGAAAATACAGTTTTTTTATGTTGTATTCATATTAATTTGTTGTTGATTTTTTATTATCGTTATTTTTTGTTGTTATTTAGATGTTATTTTCATGCTACATTTATGTAGATTTATTGTTATTTTCGTATTGTTTTTATGGAAAACCGTAAAAATATATAAAAAAAATTCTATACGTAAAAATATAATTTTTTTTTTTACAAAAAATAATGTCTGATGTAATTATCCCTATCAAAGTATCAAAAATACAAAAATTAATTGCTTTTACTCATATATTATAATAGATTATAGCCTTAACCCTAGTTTTTAATAAATAAATAAAATTTATATGTTTTATTCTACATTACTCATGTGTGTGATTTTTGAGATTTATATTACACTCAAAGCTACTAAATTATAACACAATGATAATATTTTAGTATTAAATTAATAGAATTGCTAAAAAAATATTATTAATGTCTACCACTTTTTTCAATATCATATCATTTGATATAATTAAATATCCGTCCTATATAATTTTAAAAAAATAATTTTTAAAAAATATCGCTAATCCGCCACCTATAGAAATTATTGGACAACACTAATGCCCAAATCTATGGTAAAAACAAATTGTTTAATTGAATTATAATTTTTCAATGTACCAAAAAAATAGCTGACACTTCTACTGGAGCGGAAAGAGATGATCTACCGATATAATTTTTACCAGCTATCTCTATTTTACATTATATCCACCAATTTCATCCATTGTGTCTTGTGAGTGCTCTCACCAATCTTACATCCAAAATTTTCTTCTTTGAGGCAACGTCGAAAATCACTTCGTTTGATGGGCCCAATATAATGCCCCATTATTTCACCACTAACTACGTAAACTAGGAATTCTTTACTCGTACAATTTGAACTAAACCACTCACACTCTCAATCACTTAGAGATAATCACTCTCAATCACCTGGAGCTAATCATCAAATTATGACCAAATCAACCACTCACAATTCGCAATCTCAAACCATTGTTTTGTCGCAGTACCCGAAAATTCAAACTCAGGAGCACACGTGAGATTAGAATCATAACAGCAGCTTCATATATTCACCAAATAACAAACTACCTACTACACGCAGGACAGAGTTCTAATAGTTGCATTAAAAAACGTCTGATCAGAGTTCTAAGCAACTTATTTTAGGCCACAAACCACAATCAAACATTAAATTATTATATGGAACTTGTAAACCATTTAAGCAGATAAGTACTTTGTCATCCATGATTGGAAACGGGACCAAGCGAGCTGAGCTGCAGCTTCGTCTTCATCTGCCATCCCCATGCTCTTTCTCCTCTGCACACCTTCTGGGGACCTATTCATGAAAGCATGTGCATTGCCTGGATAAATGTGTACCTCATGTGGGACACCAGCAGCTTTCAGTTTCTCCTCCAAAGATTTAGCAGCCTGAGAATTCATTTAAATGAACAAATGAGAAAACTTGTCTCTTTCCCTTTTACTTGGAGAATATTTGTCTATATCTTCCAAAACTCAAAATTAGGCCATCTTAGAGATTGCATTCACTGTGATTATTAGATTATATGCAATCAGCACTTAACTGCATTAAGGTCATTGCAACCATTTGTTGCTTAAGCGCTCACATATGATCCGTGGGGATCGGCTCGGATGTAATATAGAATGGCTTGCTTATATTCCAAGGACATCACACATTGTATAAAAATAAGTATAGTTACAGAAATTAAAATAAGGCATTGACAGAGAACATATTGCTTGAAAAAAGTGTGTGGGCGTAGGCATTGACAGGGAACTATTGCCTGAAAAAAGTGTGTGAGCATAGGCGATGAGGCTAGAGACTTAGAAAGACTCATTTTGCTGTCTTTTGTTTGAAGATTGCTAATAGTTTCACAGCTTTTATAGAGTTCTTACTGCATACATGGCAGCTTCCTTGTCCTTGTAACTAGGAAAAGCTGACATTCCCACTCATCTCTAAAGAAACGCTCACAAACCTCAGGATAAAAAAAGGAATAAAAGAGCAGAAAAGACCAAATGAAAGGAAATGCTATACCGTCACATCTGAAAAACCAACGAAATTATCAAGCTCTCCAAAATGACCTTGAACAGGAGCTTTAGCTTGGGTAGGATCTGCAAGCTCTGATGAAGGAACTCCATAAAATGCTACAACAGCATCAACCTCAGGGACCAAAACAGAACTGGCAATAGAGAGAGCACCACCCATGCAAAATCCAGTAACACCAGCCTGATCAAGCAATACCAAAACATAGTTTAAAACAACCTTCATCGAAATGAACATGGCTAATGTAGACTATCAAGATGGTACAGCTCCACGTTCTTATAACTTATGAAACTGTAGCCAAGCAGAATTCAACCATATCAAAAGAAAAAGTAAAATAAGATATACCTTCTTTGAACCATTTGCCTTTAGCCAGTTTACAGAAGCACGGATATCCTTTACGGCACCTTGCCAATCAAGACCATCCATTGTGTGTTGTGCTTCAGCAACATCCAAACATACCTTTCCTCGATACAGACTGGTATAGAAAAAAAAAAAAAAAAGAGGGAGAAAAAGAAAACACACACACAGTATTGTGACGGTGTTTTAGTTAGAAAAATAACTAAGGTCAATTTAATCAAGCATTCAAATTCAGTAAACCAAGAGAACATATATATCAGAATCTTATTGAAGTTTGAAATAGATTGTGGGATTTTACTCTGGAATAAGTGCTTTGAATCCCTGGCCAAGTTGCGAAATTTTCACGGCATGGTTCTTCACTTCAAAATCCACACCCCACCATTCTTGAAGTACAACTATTCCAGGAGCATCATCTTTGCCAACCACATATGCATCAAATGTCTGTTCATTGAGGAATGACAAAAAAATGTAGAAGAATTTAGTCGGCAAACAGTTGATAGCAAGCAAATACATACAGTATATACACCAACGAATACATGAAATAAAATCACCAAGAAGAAAAGGTGTCACTTTTTTGTATAAATATAAGCAACAACGATAGTCAACTGCATATCTAAAGTTCAGCATTAGACAGTCCCGAAATCAGTAGGACACATTGGATGTCAGTAGATGAATTTCACATTGTCAGTAGATGAATTTCACATTGTCAATTAGAGCATTGTCAGTATCTCACTGTAATGGCCCATCAAAGTTCTTTTTTCCTTTACTACTAAACCTGTACCCAAATGTACTTATGTCATGTTTGGTTTAATGTAATGGTGATAGTAATAGAATCATGATTACCATTACATTGCTTGGTTTAAAGCTTTGGAATGACTTTACATTGTAATGATCATTACATTACATCATGTATTATAATTTACATTACATTATAAAACCAACATAAAGATGATTACATTGTTAGGAAATATTAAAATATACTAAACATCTTTTCAAAAAAAAAATATATATATATAATAAATATAACTCTTGTGCCCTCCTTTTTACTTTTATTTAAATTTTGAATATTAAATAATTAAACTAGGAACAATAATATACTTGTTCTATTTCATTACAATGTTTATATCTGACCTACACCAAACATCATAATACCATTCACCTTACAATTTTTATTCTATTACATTAACATTTCTATTACCATTCACATTACATTACATCAAAGAAAACATCACTTTACTTCAAATACATTTCCTCGTAACCATTTATTTTCATTATTTGTATCATTCTATCATTCTCGTATGTATTCTTTAGTGTGGCTTTATAGTAATAATTTTTTCCAGACTATACAAATAACTATAAAGCTTTTAAAGAACGAAAGAAAGAAAAAAACCCATTCCCACGAAAACCCCAACTCCCGAAACAAACAAACACACTTGATCGGAACTTCAAAACATTTAATCCATCTATAAAGCCTGAAATGATTCGACCCAGAAAATCAAATTTGGAGTAAAAGAACTCACAGTGTCATCTCTCTGAATCTGAATTTTTTTGAAGGGAGAGGGAGATGCTGCAGAGTCGGCCATAGCGCGAACCGAGAATTGACCTATAAAAGGTGAAAACAAACGTCCTCTGGAGCTAGCTGCAACGGCGAAGGCTGTGGAAGCTGATGATCTAAGTACAATGGAAGTGACTGCCGAAAATAGCATCATTATTTACATCATTATGATATTGCTGCTGGATACAAAGGGGCCATCACGAAAACGACGTACTACTCTCTTCGAACGTTGTCGTTTTAAGTGGGTTTTCTTTTTAATGCTGTCGTTAGTTTTTTTATGACTTAACTACGTTGAAAATACAAAAATTGTAAATAATTGTAAAAATTTAGATACAAAAAACTAGGTTGAAAATAACTTTCCTCAATAAGTTATAAAAAAAAAAAGAGTAAATACTATTTTGCATTCTGTGTTTTTACAAAAGTTATTAATTGAATTCTCTATTTTGTTAAAAAATAAAATTGACCATTTATTTTCTAAAATTATACAAATAGAACTCTGAACTGATTTTTTTGTCAAAATAAAACTTAATAATAATCTGATCTAAAGATTTTATAACAAAACTTTTTATATTTTTTGTATATGTTCGTGTTAGAAATTGTCTTAAAGTTAGTTATATTAAAAAATAAAATTATTGAAAAATGAACTCAGGGTCTTATTTTTATCATTTTAGAAAATATAAAGTCTATTTTGTCATTTAACAAAATAGATGTTCCAATTAATAACTTTTGTAAAACATAGAGTCCAAAATAGTATATACCTTAAAAAAAATTGTAATAAATTTGAATATTTTAGAATATTTACAAGAAATGTGCTATGTAAAAAAAAAAAAAAAGGATCTTGTTAATAATATATAACAAAATTAAGAGAATTGCTAAAATAAGACACTATTATATTAAAGTTTTTGTACATGGAATAACTTAAAACTAAAAATATTAAATCATAATAGACTATACCAACTAAGCCACTTTCCATTTATAAAATAAGATATTACATTTTATTTATATATTTAAAAATATTAAATAAATTACATTAATATATAAGAATATTTATGGTATAAATACTTTAATTTAATTTGAGTTCTTCACACTTAAATATCACATTTTTTTTTTTACAAATTAAATACCTTGTTACATTTGTATTACGTCTCTTACTACTTTTTTGTTAAATATTTGCTTTATATTTCGTGTTGAGCAACTATTGGTCCACATAATTATTTATATAAATTGATATTTTTTTTTATTATTATTATTATTATTATTATTATTATTATTATTATTATTATTATTATTATTATTATTATTATTATCACTTTTTTTAAATAAATGAACTTATACATACTTATATCATATATCAATTAACAAAAAATAATAATTACTTTTAAAACTATAAATAAATTTATATACATATCACATATCAATTAACAAAGAGTCAAAGACTATAAGAAAAATGTGCATTAATGAGGACAAATTTCGTAAAAAATCATGTTTTCGTCAGTATTCTCCATTAATGAAGACATTTCATTAGTATAAAGTTATTGGAAATAATTCATCGGTAAAAACAATTATCAACAACGACTTTTAAAGTCGTTGACAATTAATAATATCAACGACAACATAATCGTTGGGAATAATAATTTTGTTTTTTTTTTTAATTTTTTTACATCAACGACAATAATATTGTCATTGATTACATTATCAATATCGTCATTGAAGAATGCCTCGAAAAAAAAAATATTTATATTAAAATTATTCGTAATTAATTATTAATATATAAAATTATATTAAAATTATTTATGAATATTAACTAATTATATTAAAATTTCTATTTTTATAATTATATAAAAATTAATTAATTAATTATATTAAAATTATTTTTATTTAATTAATTAATATATAAAATTATTTAATTAATTAAGATATAAAGTCATTTAACTAAAAGAACATTTAGAGTCACAAACATTACAATAAAAAGTGAGTCATAAACATACAATACTGCTTACTAAAATATAAATTAAGTGTTCATAAAACATTAATAAACATAAAACTGATAGTTCGTAAAATTAAAATAAAAATTTTAAAAGAAGTTTGTAGTAGCATCGTCCTCATCACTAGCAGCTCTAGGAACATTCGACATTTTGTGGGTAGTATGGCGGCATTTGCGAACTTGTCATCATTTGAGATGTCTGCTGCCCATGTGGTATCGACATCATTGGAGATGTCTGCTGCCCTTGTGGTGTCGGCATCATCATCTGAGATGTCTGCTGGCCTTATTGTGTCGGCATCATTTGAGAAGTATGTTGTCCTAGTTGTTTCGATATCGTCTGAGATGTCTGCTGCCATGGTTGTGTCGGCATCTTCTGCAATGTGTTCTGATATTGCTGCCCTTATGTCGACATCAACTAAATATTTTGCGGCATCTGTGACATTTGTGGCATTCGAGGCTGTGACACATGAGACGTCTGAGGCGACTGCATCATCATATTCATCAATACTTACGAATTTTTTGGCGACTGTGCCAAAAACTGCAAGTATGACTGGTACATTTTGACTGTGAAATTGTTCAGGAGTTAACGATCCAGACGAAGGAATAAGAGGCTGTTGTAGCAAGACGGTTGTGGATGCATTGGTTGGGTTGGAGCTGCATCATTCATCTCAACATCCATTGGTTCCCGACGTTCACGTGACATTTGTTGAGTCAACATCTGTATTTGATTCTGTAACTCAACAACTGTTTCCCGTAAGTTAGGTTGATCAGCAGTTGCAGGTTGTGAGCGTCGTCCTGATGATTGCCCTTTCAATTTACGACCCACTTCTCGTTGATGGCCACACCTCTCTCTAAGAGTCTGCCGAAGTATCTCAAGTTCAGAAACTTATGAAGATTCAGGAGCACTATTTCGAGTTGTCACCATCTCTTCCTGTAATATAAATAAGTTAGAAATCAAGCAAAGTTACAATTATTTGAATATATTTAAAAGTTATTATTTTTTAAAGTCTTACATATTTATTTTTGGCAGTCTCATTGACAAAGGTGTCTGTGTCTTTCTTTGTATGACATTCTTTCCAAGTCTCAATGTAATCCTTTCCTTGCTGATAAATATAACTTGTTAGAGAATTATATTTAAAGTAAACTCTATAAAATAGAAATTTAATATATTAACTTACTTTTTGATGAGGAATCTCAGCCATAGTTACCGACCTTTGTGTTGAAGAGAATTTCATCTTTTGCGATTGAGAGAGTTTTGCTTCGACCGTTGAATAAATTCAGGACAGGCTTTATACACTTAATCCCTTTATCTTTTTTTTTTGTGGCAAAACCCCCTTATATTTTAATTTTTATACACTTAACCCATTTATCTTTTTTTTGGTGGCAAAACTCCCTTATGTTTTAATTTTTATACACTTAACCCCTTATCTTTTTTTTGGTGGCAAAACCCCCTTATGTTTTAATTTATATACACTTAACCCCCTTATCTTTTTTCTTTATTTTTCTTTGCAAATTTGACACGCCAGTTAAATATTACCATTAAATATCAATTGGATGACTACTGCGTACACCTGTGTATATGTAACAATAAAATTTCGAAGTCGATACAATAGTAATCTAATTAGTATTTAACGGTAATATCTAACTAAAACTTTAAATTTGCAAAGAAAAGTAAACTTAAGGGAGTTTTGTCACCAAAATAAAAGATAAAGAGGTTAAGACTTAAGTGTATAAAAATTAAAATATAAGGAGATTTTGCTACCAAAAAAAAAAAAGATAAAGGAGTTAAGTGTATAAAAATTAAAACATACGGGAGTTTTGCCAAAAAAAAAAAAAAAAAAAAAAAAAAAAAAAGATAAGGAGATTAAGGGTATAAAAATTAAAACATAAGAGGATTTCGCCGCAAATTACTCTTATATTTTTAATCAAATTTCCTTATAAATTTTTTTCACTTTTCTATTTTTCAGTACTTGAATTTGTCTACCAATATCATATCTTGTTAGCCCAATTTATGAAAAATTTAACGAAAATCTTAAATTTTTACTAATTGATAAAAATATATTTTTAACAACGCTAATATCACAAAGAACATATAAGTGAAAAAGTTTACTAGACAAAGTAATTTTGTTCTTTAACATTACTAAATGATAAAATTACTAATTGATAAAATTAATTTTTGACAAGGCTAATATTACATAAGCACAATCGTACGAGTAAAAGTTCAGAAGCAAAATAATTTTGTATGGGAATGCTATTTACATTATCGGTGCCCCTCTTCCTATATTTTGAATATCATTTATATTTTGAATATCATTTGTAGTGTCTACTAGGACAGTAAATAAATGAACATGTATATCATATTCTCGTAGCAACATAGTCTCGAATTTATAATATTTCTTGTAAGAACATATGATTCACTCCATCAAAAAATGATAGTCAGTGGTCAATTTGGTCCCAAAAGGAAATGCTCAAATATGTAGCAAATTAATGAAGATAATGAGGATAGAGTGAGGTAACTAATTAAAGCTGGCGGCAAAGATGTTAAAGAGAAACTTGTCAAGGTAGAATAAATAAGCAAACAAAGAAGTCTTGACAGATTCAAACAAACAAAAATGAAAACACAATTTGAACGCAACAACATTTCTAAGATAAAGAAAACTAAAATGAAAGAAACATGTAACGTTACAAGTCACTTGAGGAGGAGCTGATGTCGTCGCGATCGCTTTCACTACCAGTGTAATTAACCCATGGTCTTTCATCTGGGGTAAGACAGTCCTTGAACCATGCATCATCAAACATTTCAGCTGGGAGGCCCACACCTACTTTTCTTAAATTTGGAACAACATCATCATTGATCACTACTGTGTCACCATATTCGTGAACAAGACTTTTCATTGCAATGTCATCAATTTGTTCATTCCATTGAAAATTACAAGAGTTGAGGTTATCATCAGTAGTCTCATCCTCATCAACTTCCATTTTGCTACTCAACTCATGAACATCCCAAAACAGTTTGTATTTCACTTTTTGGGCATATTTCCAACAGAATCCCTCAGTGATTTTGAGATAAATTGTTTGCCCTGCATCTTTTGCAAGTACAAAGGGAGCATTCTGATCACATATATTCTTGACCCAGATGCGAGTGATATTATTGCATTCACCAGATGTTCCAGTCTCTGGCTTTGTGCCGAACCATTTACATTTGAACAAAACAACTCGGTGGCCAAATGAATATTTCAACTCCCACACATTGCATAAATTACCATAAAACTCCACAACCTTACCTTCGCGTTCTAATAAACAGAATAAACCACTATTCTGAGCAATTCTATGGCTATCTTTCTCGTCAGTAAGAAATCTGACTCCATCAACTACACAACCAGAGTAAGTATTTATCTCAAAATCAGGTCCAATAGCTAATGAAAAAAGCTCATCAGTGACCTTCGTTGGCTCAGTTTCACGCAACCGTTTCACCTAAATATATATAGATATATATGTTATAAATTGTACAAGCAATATGAAGAAGAACATTCAAGCCCATGAAAAGACAAAATAGTGACTTACATGATTTGCCAACCAGGAAGGAAATTCTTCCTTATGCCTTTCTTCTACTTTGACATCAGATGTTCCCTCCAATTCCTTCTTATGCTCACTGAAAACTAATTGATTAGGATCATTTTGTAGTAAAAGAAAAGCAAGGAGAAAACGACGAAGCAAATATATCACTTACCTAACATACGGATCTAACTCGTCACAATGGAGCAGTACAAACAAGTGGGCCTGTTGCAACATATCACGAGTCAACTTTACAGATCCCTCGTCTCCAAATGGTTGAACACGATGTGAGAACACATGAAAGGATGAACGAGTTTGTTTAGGACCTAAATTGTCATCTTCTTTATTAGAATGGGTATCAATGTCATGGCCATATATGGAGCAAAATCTAACTGCTTCTTTAACAATGTAAGCCTCTGCAATTGAGCCTTCAGGCTGACAATTTTTCCTCGTATACTTTGAGAGTTTTTCCCAATTTCTGTAAAAGAGAAGAAAAAAAATTATTACCATAATCTTCAAGAAAATAGAAAATACCATTTACAATTTATAATCAAATACAAACCTTTCAAATGGATATGTCCATCGATAGCCAACAGGTCCAACAAGTTTTGCCTCATGTGGTAAGTGAACAGCCAAGTGAACAATGATGTCAAAGAAGGAGGGTGGATAGATTTTCTCGAACTTGCATAAAATTAGTGCAATCCTCTCTTGTAGTTTGTCCAGATCTTTATCTAGTAAAGTTTTGGCACATAACATTTGAAAGAAATTAGAAAGCTCGGACAGTGTAATAGTAATATCCTCGTGTATGAAATGAAGGTCCACTGCAGGAGGAAGAAGACGTTGCAAAATCACATGGCACTCATAAGCTTCCAATCCTGATATTACCTTTTTTGTGATACTAACTTTTTTTGAGATGTCTATAGCATAAGCATCTGGAAGTTTAACAGACTTGAAAAATTTACAAAATTTATCTGGATCAGAATAAAATGAGCTTGCTAAAGTATAACATGCAGGTGGTTTCAACAAACGATTCTTGTAAAGCTCAAAATGCAGTTCTTCCCTTATATCCAAATCAGACAAGTCCATGCGATCTCTGTTTGTATCCTTTGTCATTCCCTTCATGTTTAATAATGTTCCAATAATACTTTCACAAAAATTCTTTTCAACGTACATGACATCCAGGTTATGTCTGACCTTCAATGTGGCCCAATACTCTAACTCAAAAAAAATACTTTTCTTCATCCAATTATGGAAAAATGTGTCGCCACGACATAACATTCTGTTTTCATTATTTGGATTTTTACCGGGTGTCGTGATTGGTAAAGAGTCAAGTTGCTCCAACATGTCTTCCCAATACACTGGCGGTGGCGGTAAGGCATCGTCTCTAAAGTAATTCTCCTTATATTGTCTATGCTTTCGCCAAGAATGACCTGGCGACAAGTAACGACGGTGACCCAAAAAACACACTTTATCTCGAATTATTAAACAATTTGTAAAACGTTGGCAAATTGGACACGAGCGAAATCCTGTGCTCAAACTCCAGCCAGATAAACTCTCATATGTTATGAAGTCACTAATAGTCCACAATACACATGCACGAAGCTGAAATGTTTCTCCTGTTAAATGATCACGTGTTTCAACTCCATTGCTCCACAAATCTTTCAGCTCATCTATCAAAGGCCTCAAGAATACATCAATTTCTCTCCCAGGTGACTCTGGACCTGGAATTAACAATGTTGTCATGAAAAATGACTCATCCATACACTTAGTTGGTGGTAAATTGTAAGGAACAAGTGTCACAGGCCACAACTTATAAGAACTATTTGTGTTTTTGAATGGATTGAAGCCTTTAGTTGCTAGCCCCAATCTAACATTACGAGCGTCTTGTGCAAACCAAGGGTATTGCTTATCAAAGTCTTTCCATTGCTCAGTATCTGCTGGGTGTTTCATTTCACCTTCAACATTAACATGTTTTTCTTTGTGCCACCTCATATCAATTGCATGAAGTTTTGTCATATATAACCTTTGTAACCTCGGCTTCAATGGAAAATAATATAACACCTTTTGCGGAATCTTCTTGCCCTTTCCATTTTCATATTTATATCTTGGCTCATCACATGTGGGACACTTTTCACAAGAAGCATGCTCTTTCCAGAACAATGCACAATCATACTTGCAAGCATGTATTAACTCATAACCAAAACCAAAATCTTGCAACATCTGTTTCGAATCATGGTATGAAGTAGGAAAGTTTGTCTCTTCAGGAAAAACACCCTTCAACAATTGGAGCAACATATTAAATGAGTTCTCACTCCATTTGTTTGATACCTTCAAGTGCATCAGCTTTGCTAAGAAATCCAATGCCAACATCTTAGTACAATCTGAAGAAAGTGAACGAGCTTTAGCAAACAAATTTGCAAAGTTGATTGCTTCAGATTCACTTCTCTCACCTTCACAAGAATCAGTAAGAAACTTATCCTCAAAAATGTTGCTCGGAAAAATAGGTTCACCCACATCATCTTCTAAATTGTCATCATCAAACATCATATTGAAGTCCTCAGGTGGACTAGTTGTAGTATAGTCAATTTCTTCGCCATGAAATATCCACCTTTTGTAATTAGGTACAAACCCGTACCTATACAAGTGACTCTCAATGGTTTTTAAATTATAAGTACGACGATTCTTACAGCCTCCACATGGACAACGTACTTCATCAAGCCTCCCTAGAGTGCTTTCTTTGGCCAGCTCAAGAAAGGATTTGACACCATCAATAAATTCTTTACTCTTCCTATCTTGTGGATACATCCAATTTTTAACCATCTTTGCTTCCTATAACCAATTACTGACTATAAAAATAGACATAATACAAACTAAATTTACAATGAAATATCGTAGATCGACAACATTCATCAAATCAATAAGCATACAATTAATCAAAAACTTATCTTAAAACAATATTTTTGTTTATACCTAATTATTAAGATAAAAGAATCAACTCGTGTATATAACCATAACTTAAGACCAACAAGAAAACAAGTTAATGATACAAATATTCAAACACCAGGTTTTTTAAGGAAACACAAATCAAAACGCATATGTACACAATGAAATTATTAATTTTTTTTTTTTTTTATAGCCACACAAAATTGCAAACTATATAAAGAAGAACAAAACTCCAACCTTGAAAAGCGAAATCAATTTGACCACGCAGGTAGAATCCAATGATGCAAACACCTACACAAAATAAAAACCAAATAATAAGATAAAGAATGAAAACAGAGAAATCCTCTAAATAAACAGAATAATAAGGAAAAGAAGGTGTAGTCAGTAGTCATACATACGATGATGGGGCTTTCGAAGCAGGAGAGCTAACAAGTGAATTTGTCTCTAGACTTTGGGATTGCAAGAAAAGGAGGCAACATTGGGTACTCAGTAGGGCAAATAATGTAAGAGATTTGGGGTGAGGCTGAGATTGAGATTGAGATGGAGGTAGCGCAGCCCATTTTTATTGTCAGGCTTTCTCGTCAGTGATTCATGAACAACCGACGTCGTTGAGATTCTGCTACACTCTACCACTCTTTTATATATAAGTGGCTTAATCTGAAAGGTTCCAGTCATGGGATTGCTCCACGTGTCCCACTTTCTTTGTTCGGACACGTTTGGTTTTCAAACCCCTTAACACTAGATTACTACTGCTTATTATAACATGTAGTTGTTTTTCTCCGGTACCGGATCAACCGCACCGCTGCGAACGTTTCAGCCTTTGAGATTGTGATCGATTGCCCAAATTTCATTAATACAGAGTTCCTCGGTGTGCCCAATGCTAACTGATATTTGCCTAAATTGAGAAAGATATGGGATGGATATAAACAGAGTCCATACCGCTATTTTCTTCCATTGCGCTCTCTAAGCAAGGTTTTTCTTTCGCTTCTTTTCTTTTTTTTTTTTTGGTAATATTCTTTCTTCCCAATGAAATTTTGGTTTTTTTTTTCATTGATGTCGAAATTTTTGAATTGATATATATTTTTTTAAATAAATAATTAAATGTTTAGTGAATAACTGATTATTTGGAAGTGATGGAGAGTTCAATTAATATTACCCAGAAATGTGTTATTGTATTTGCATTTCTGACTTAATACACTGTCTAAATGTCTAAATACATGTGAATTGGTTATTTGAGAAAGGAGCAATGGGTTTGTAATTGCATTATCGAGTAAGTGCTAAATGTTTGTTATAGAATTTTACATGAATTGTGTTTTTGGATGTTATACGAATTCTACACACTTGAAATTTTAAAGATTTGACTCGTTACCTTTGTAGATGTTGTACTATGGAAGATCATTTACTTAGAAGAGTATTGCTCAAATTCAGTTGCTTGGATGTTATATTTCAGCTTGAAGGCTATCGAGAAAGCAATAGTCAGTTCTGATATTACCATGGTATGACACCAAACAATGACAGTGATGTTATAAGATTGAGCCTCTCGCAATTAATTAACATCATATATAAGGAAGGTGTTTCCTTTTTGTTCAAAGATATTAGAGTTAGAGTTAGTTTTATATTATTATTAGTGTGGGAAAATAAAGGTGCCGTTTGGTAACACTTTTATTTTTTAATTTTTTAATTACAAAATGAAAGTAAAATTTTTATTTTTAAAAATTTTGTTTTTGAAAAACAAAAATGTGTTCTGTAATCACTTTTGTTTTCCAATTTTAAAAACAAAAAACAAAAGTGTGTTCTGTAAAGTTCATTTTTATTTTTATTTTTTTAATTTTATTTAAGTCGGGTCTAGGTTCGGAGTCGAATTCGGATCCGGGTCAGAGGTCGGTTTCAGCACAAGGGCCATGAGAGAGGATTTGGGTCCGGGTCTTGTCGGAGTCTAAAATATTGATTAAGAAAAAAAACTGTTTCAAAAAATATTGAAAGTGATTTTTTTTTTGTTTTTAAAATTTTGATTCTTAATTAAAAAATTGAAAAACAAAAACAGTTTTATAAAACATGTAATTTTAAAAACAAAAAACTGATTAAAAAATTGTTTTCAAACGCCACCAAATTGTCAAATCTCAAATTCTAACAAAAGATTTCTTAATTTTTGTTGATAATCAATAAAGCACTTAAGAGATGCTTATAAACAAACTCACTTGTATTTTTTTAGTTGGCATTGCTCTTAAATTCAAGAATTGTCAAAAGTTGTAAGAAAACAAGCTGAGGAAGGAAAAGTAAGTTTACACATTTTTGTTTTCTTTTATAAAGTTTATGTTTTTAATTTGTATTGAAGCTTTTTATTTTCCTGAAATGATTTGTAGTAAAGTTATTTATACAGTATCTTAAGATTTTTGTGATTTAGGGCCAAAGCGAGTTTAGTAATGATCCATTACCATGTAAGCTACATTGTACCATATTTTAATATGTGCATTTGGTAACAATTATTTAATTAATTTTTTATTTTTTAAATTAAAAAAGTAAAAATATTTTTCAAAATCATGTTTTATAAAATTGTTTTTACATTTTTAATTGAGAATCAAAATTTAATTTTTTTTTAAAAAAAAAGTCACTTTAAAAATTCTTTTAAACATTTTGTTTCTTTTTTTTATCAATATTTTGGACTCCAACCCCAACCTAGACCATGGAACTTGGATCCCGATCCGGACCCAAACCTCAACCCTCGACCCAAACCCCGAACTTGGACCTTGGACCCCGACCCGAGCCCAAACCTGAACCCCAGACCCGACCCGACCCTAGACCCCCAACCTCACCCAAACCCTGACCCCAACCCGGGCCTTGGACCTCAATGCTGACCCGACCCGGACGTGGACCCTAAACCCAAACCACAAACCCCGGACCCGACCTAGACCCCAGACCCCGAACCTGGTCTCAGCCCTAGACCCTAACCTCTACCCCGACCTTGACCCCGTCCCTGACCTGGACCTCGTCCCTGACCTGGACCCCAGACCCTAACTCGAACCCTGACCCCGATCTTGACCCCGACCTGGCACTAGCCCAAGACCTTAGACTCGGACTCGGAGTTGGACCCAAACCCCTACCTGACACTAGCCCAAGACCTTAGACTCGGAGCTGGACCCAGACCCGAACCCCAGCCTCGGATCCAGTCGCAGACCCAAGCCTGGACTCAAACTCGACCCCAGACTCAGCTCTAGAACTAAACCCAGACCTAGCCTCGAACCCGATCCTAGCCCCGACCCTCGGCCCGGACCTAGCGCAGGCCTTGACCTCGGACATGGACCCTACTTAAATAATATTAACAAATAAAAATGAGAATGAAATTTGCAAAACATATTTTTATTTTTTATTTTTAAAATTGAAAAACAAAAGTGATTATAAAACATACTTTTATTTATTAAAAATAAAAATTAAACTTTTTTTTTTTTTTTTTTTGTAATTAAAAATTTTAAAACCTTAGTTTTCGGTGCCTCACGGTTCTCATGTGTGTGCCAAAACTTTAACATGCTACTTGAAATATAATAATTTCTAAAGTGACACGTGTCTGTTGTAGCTCGCATTGCAGAATATGTGAAGTGATGTTTTAAAGGTCTAAGGTTCAAAACCTTCCAATATCTAGTTATTGCTTTGTCTACATTCTTTCTTTTTACCTTTAACTAGTTTGACAAGGATTCTCCATAGTCTTGACGTCACACATTTTTGCAGGAGAAATGAAGATTATGTGAAAGACTTATCCAGTAATTTGCAGGTAACATGCCTTCTCTATGGGAAGACTTTGATCTAGTAGCAAAGAAAAGAAGAAGGTTTCCTTATTTTAGTGTGTTTTTTATGTTACTTCATTTCCTCAACGTTTACAACTTATATATTAATTTTTCTATTGTATTCATATATGAATTCTATGTTTGTGCTTGTTTTTCAGAAGTTGCTGAAAGTATAGTGAGTACCAAATTACGTGTATTGTTATATGGTTGTTGATACATTAGATTAAGAAAAGAAATTTCTTTCTAAAGGTGAACATTCATTCATTCATTTTGTCTACAAGATCCATAAGCTAGTTTGGCATAATGCAAAAAAAAAAAAAATTCCAAATATATCTAAACTCCTTAAGCTGGGTCCAATCAGTGGGTATCTTCTTGAAAAAATGAAGCATCAACGTGTCTTCTTTACGTTGTTTTGTGTATGTATGAGTAGTAAAGACTGTAAAATTATACAAATATGTACTAGTATTGGTAGAATTATTTTGTATTCTCTAAAATACAACTAATTACTTCATCACCATATTCACTCAATACCTTTAACGTATTAGTGTTGGTAGAGTTAGTTTGTACTTCGTAACCTCTTTACTATATTCACTCAGTACCTTAACGTACTAGTTTGGATAGGGTTAGTTCATAACACATGCATACAACATGTATAAAAATATATGTGTCATTTATATAGTAATCTTACCTCACTTTCATAATCAGGTGTGCCAACCAACTTGAGTGGAACTACCGCTCAACGATTCTGAGGCCCTACTCGCTAACTCACTTTTGGAGAAGTAAACTTAAACCAAAAATTTTCCTATTAATAAATAGCGTGGTAATACCCTAAATATCGAGGAAACACTAAAATCGAAACACCCAAAAAACACCCCAACTAGTGAACTGAATCCCCAAACAGTCCACCATTTCTTAGGGTCTTGCCTGGGGAAACAGTTCATTATTTCTACAAAAGGAGTGAACCGTTTCGTAGCAGAAAAACCCAAAACTTGAATTTTCTAATTCAATTCTACCTCAAAACTTACCTCAAAATAAGATCCCAAAACAGCTTCTAAACAATTCAAATGATCCTTACAGAAATAAAACACCAAAACCAAACTTAAAAACCAAGCTTAACCTCAAAATTTCAAAAGAGAAAAACTAGAGCTTTACTTTGGTCTTCCTCCCAATTCACACTTGAAAACCTAGCTAAAATACCCCTGAAACTTTTGGAAATTTTACCGCAATTAACTCAAGCCATTACTGTAGTTTGTAATAAATTTTCACAATAAATTTTCACAACCATTTATTCCTTTGTTGCAGCTCGCTCACTACACACAAGACTTCATAACAAAATAAACGTTGTGGAAGATGTTTGAGTGAGCTACTACATATAGTTCATATATATATATATATATATATATATATATATATTACTTTTATTATTGAGGGGAATACTATTTATATTGTGAGTGTCCCTTTTCCTATATTTGAGTATTATTTATATCCGTCTACTGGGGCAGTAAATAGATGAACATGTAGCTGATATTCTTTTAGCAATAAATTCTCCGATTTATAATATTTCTTGTAAGAACATAAGATTCACTCCACCCAAAAATGATAGTGGTCAATTTTGTCCCAAAAGAAAATGCTCACATATATAGCAAATTAATGAAGATAATAAGGACAGAGTGATTGTTCAAAAAAATATGTATACAAGGATAGAGTGATCTAACTAATTAAAGCTGGCAACAAAGATGTTTAAGAGAAACTTGTCGAGTTAGAATAAGCAAACAAAGAAGTCTTGACAGATTCAAATAAAACAAAACGACGCCAATAGAAATAAAATTCCAGTCATTACCGACCACATCTCTGCATCCTAAAGCTGCTTGAAAGAGGAGTAACACATTAGCAATAGCGAATAAAGTTTACTGGTCCTGTTATAGTCCAGAGGTGGTGCTTTACTTCAAGTCCATTTTCAAAACGCTCCCTTGTAGATATAACCAACTAAAACAAAACAAATACCTCTTTAGCTAAAAATCAATGCAAAGTCATATAGTTAAGTATAAATGTGCATGGAGAAAAAGCAGAAACCAAACATAGAGATGAGGTGGACTGGTGCTTCTAGGACAAGAGAGAGGCTTCAAATCTCCACTAGTAATCCCACCAATTGCTATAAGTTAAGCAAATAATGAAAACACAATGGAAGAAAACAGCATTTTTAAAATAAAAAAATAAAATGAAAGAAACACGTACCGTTACATGTCGTCATCACTGATGTCGTCATTGATGTTGTCACGATCGGATTCACTACCAGTGTAATTAACCCATGGTCTTTCATCTGGGGCAAAATAGTCCTTGCCCCATGCATCATCGAACATTTCAGCTGGGAGACCAACAGCTTCTTTTCTTAAATTTGGAACAACATCATCATTGATCACTTCAGCTTCACCATATCGGTTAACAAGACTTGTCATTGCAATGTCATCAATTTGTTCATTCCATTGAAAATTACAAGAGTTGAGGTTATCATCAGTAGTGTCATCCTCATCAACTTCCACTTTGCTACTCATCTCATGAACATCCCAAAAAAGTCTGTGTCTCACTTTTTGGGCATACTTCCAACCTAATCTGTCTTCGTAATAAATTGTTTGCTCTGCATATTTAGCAAGTACAAACGGAGCATTCTGACCACATGTATTATTGGCACATATACGAGTCATATTGCATTTACTAGGTATTCCTGTCTCTGGGTTTGTGTTAAACCATTTACATTTGAACAAAACAACTCGGTGGCCAAATGAATATTTCAACTCCCACACGTTGCATAAAGTACCATAGAACTCCCCAACCTTATCTTCACCTTCTAATAAACAATACAAACCACTATTCTGAGCAATTCTATGCCTATCTTTCTCTTCAGTAAGAAATCTTACTCCATCAACTACGCAACCAGAGTATGAATTTGCCTCAAAATCAGGTCCAATAGCTAATGAAAGAAGCTCATTCGTGACCTTCGTTGGCTCAGTTACACGCAACCGTTTCACCTAGTACACACACACACACATATATATATATATATGTTATAAATTGTACAAGCAATATTAAGAAGAATATTCAAGCCCTGAAAAGAAAAAATAGTGGCTTACATGATTTGCCAACCAAGCAGGAAATTCTTCATCATGCCTTTCTTCTACGTTGACATCAGATATTGCATCCAATTCCTTCTTATGCTCTCTGAAAACAAATTGATTAGGATCATTTTCTAGTGAAAGAAAAGTTCAAGGAGGAAACAAAGAAGCAAATATATCACTTACTTAATATATGGATCTAACTCGTTACAATGGAGCAGTACAAACCAGTGGGCATGTTGCAACATTTCACGAGTCAACTTTATAGAACCCTCGTGTCCAAATGGTTGAACACGATGTGAGAACACATGAATGGATGGATGAGTTTTTTTAGGACCTAAATTGACGTCTTCTTTACTAGAATGTGTATCAATGTCACGGTCATATATGTTGCAAAATCTAACTGCTTCTTTAACAATGTAAGCTTCTGCAATTGAGCCTTCAGGCTGACAATTTTTCCTCGTATACTTTGTGAGTTTTTCCCAATATCTGTAAAAGATAAGAAAAAAGTTTAATAACATTATCTTCAAGCAAATTAAAAATACCATTTACAATTTATATCAAATACAAACCTTTCAAATGGATATGTCCATCGAAAGCCAACAGGTCCAACAAGTTTTGCCTCATGTGGTAAGTGAACAGCCAAGTGAACGATGATGTCAAAGAAGGAGGGTGGGTAGATTTTCTCCAACTTGCACAAAATTAGCGCAATCCTTTCTTGTAGTTTGTCCAGATCTTTATCCATTAAAGTTTTGGCACATAGCTTTTGAAAGAAATTAGAAAGCTCGGTCAGTGTAATTGTAATATCCTCGTTTAAGTACTGAATGTCAACTGCAGGAGGAAGAAGACGTTGCAAAATCACATGGCAATCATAAGCCTCCAATCCTGATATTACCTTATTTTTTATACTAACTTTTTTTGAGATGTCTATAGCATAAGCATCTGGAAGTTTAACAGACTTGAAAAATTTACAAAATTTATCTGGATCTGAATAAGTTGTGCCTGATAAAGTATAACATGCAGGTGGTTTCAACAAACGGTTCTTGTGAAGCTTGAAGTGCAGTTCTTCCCTTAAATCCAAATCAGACAAGTCCTTGCGATCTCTGTTTGTATCCTTTGTCATTCCCTCTATGTTTAATAATGTTCCAATAATACTTTCACAAAAATTCTTCTCAACGTACATGACATCCAAGTTATGTCTGACCTTCAATGTGGCCCAATACTCTAACTCAAAAAAAATACTTTTCTTCATCCAATTATGGAAAAATGTGTCGCCACGACATAACATTCTGTTTTCATTATTTGGATTTTTACCGGGTGTCGTGATTGGTAAAGAGTCAAGTTGCTCCAACATGTCTTCCCAATACACTGGCGGTGGCGGTAAGGCATCATCTCTAAAGTAATTCTCCTTATATTGTCTATGCTTTCGCCAAGAATGACCTGGCGACAAGTAACGACGGTGACCCAAAAAACACACTTTATCTCGAATTATCAAACAATTTGTAAAACGTTGGCAAATTGGACACGAGCGAAATCCTGTGCTCAAACTCCAGCCAGATAAACTCTCATATGTTATGAAGTCACTGATAGTCCACAATACACATGCACGAAGCTGAAATGTTTCTCCAGTTAAATGATCACGTGTTTCAACTCCATTGCTCCACAAATGTTTCAGCTCATCTATCAAAGGCCTCAAGAATACATCAATTTCTCTCCCAGGTGACTCTGGACCTGGAATTAACAATGTTGTCATGAAAAATGACTCATCCATACACTTAGTCGGTGGTAAATTGTAAGGAACAAGTGTCACAGGCCACAACTTATAAGAACTATTTGTGTTTTTGAATGGATTGAAGCCTTTAGTTGCTAGCCCCAATCTAACATTACGAGCGTCTTGTGCAAACCAAGGGTATTGCTTATCAAAGTCTTTCCATTGCTCAGTATCTGCCGGGTGTTTCATTTCACCTTCAACATTAACATGTTTTTCTTTGTGCCACCTCATATCAATTGCATGAAGTTTTGTCATATATAACCTTTGTAACCTCGGCTTCAATGGAAAATAATATAATGCCTTTTGCGGAATCTTCTTGCCCTTTCCATTTTCATATTTATATCTTGGCTCGTCACATATGGGACACTTTTCACAAGAAGCATGCTCTTTCCAGAACAATGCACAATCATACTTGCAAGCATGTATTAACTCATAACCAAAACCAAAATCTCGCAACATCTGTTTCGAATCATGGTATGAAGTAGGAAAGTTTGTCTCTTCAGAAAAAACACCCTTCAACAATTGGAGCAACATATTAAATGAGTTCTCACTCCATTTGTTTGATACCTTCAAGTGCATCAGCTTTGCTAAGAAATCCAATGCCAACATCTTAGTACAATCGGAAGAAAGTGAACGAGCTTTAGCAAACAAATTTGCAAAGTTGATTGCTTCAGATTCACTTCTCTCACCTTCACAAGAATCACCAAGTAACTCATCCTCAAAAATGTTGTTTGGAAACATTGGTTCACCCACATCATCTTCTAAATTGTCATCATCAAACATCACATTGAAGTCCTCAGGTTGACTAGTTGTAGTATAGTCAATTTCTTCGCCATGAAATATCCACCTTTTGTAATTAGGTACAAACCCGTACCTATACAAGTGACTCTCAATGGTTTTTAAATTATAAGTACGACAATTCTTACAGCCTCCACATGGACAACGTACTTCATCAAGCCTCAGTCGAGTGCTCTCTTTGGCCAGCTCAAGAAAGGATTTGACACCATCGACATATTCTTTACTCTGCCTATCTTGTAGATACATCCAATTTTTATCCATCTTTTGCTTCCTATAACCCATTACTCAATATAAAAATAGACATAACACAAACTACATTCACAATGAAATACTGTAGATCGACAACATTCTTAAAAAAATAAATAAAACTAAAATGATAATGCTGTTTGGTCATAAAATAAGCCTACAATTAATCAAAAATTTATCTTAAAACAACTTTTCTGTCTTCCGAATCATTATGATAAAAGAATCAACTCGTGTATATAACTAAAAGATCAACAAGAAAACAAGTTAATTATACAAAAATATCCAAACACTATCATTTATATGGAAACACAAATCAAAACCCATACGTAACACAATGAAATTATTAATTTTTGTATAGCCACACAAAACAAAGTTGCAAACAATACAAAGAAAAAGAAAACTCCTACCTTGAAAAGCGAAAAAAAAAATCAATTTGATCAAGCAGGTAGAATCCAATGATGCAAACACCAACACAAAATAGAAACCCAAATAATAAGAACAAGAATGAAAACAGAGAAACCTTCCTAAAATAGAATAGAGAATAATAAGGAAAATAAGGTGTAGCGTAATACCTTGATGGGGCTTCTGAAGCAGGAGAACTAAGAAATGAAATAGTAGAATTTGGGGTTGCGAAAAGAGGTAGCAGCATGGGTGCTCAGGAATGGAGCAGAAGAAAAGGAGATGAAAAATAAAGTAAGAGATTTGGGCAACCCATTTTTAGTTTCAGCCTTTCTCCTCCGTTATTCATGAACAACCGACGTGGTTGAGGTTCTGCTACACTCTCCCACTTTCTTTCTTTCTTTCTTTTTTTTTTTTTTTTTTTTTTTTTTTTTGAGAGAGAGAGAGCTACCACTCTATTTTTTAATATACATAAAGCTTAATCTAAAAGGTTCGAGTCAAGGGGTATGACGTATGAACCATTTAGCTGACTCTTGTATTATCTTTCTTTCGTTTACCATACAGGGGTTTTGTCTCACCTAATATATTACATACACATATATATAGGTCATACTCGCTGCGGCTGTTCATATAAACCGGATAACCGCGGTTTGAATCTGGACCACTATAATCCGAACCATTATAAATTGTAACTGGAAAAACCGTTTTTAGTGGTTTGGTCAATCCGGACCGTTTACGGCGTAATGGTTCAGTTACGGTTTGTAATAAATAATTAACGGTTAAACCGGACCGGACCATTTATCATAAATAATTAATTTATATATATTTTTTTTATACATATGACTATATGTATAATTTAGAATTTTTTTGTGGGTCAAGTTTTTTATTGCATGAATTTTTTATTTTTATGTTATGTTTGACTTTTGAGAATATTTTTATATCATTATTTATATGTTATAGATCTATTACTTATCTTGTTAAATATATATTTTGAAAAATAAAAGTAAAAACTTAATAAAAATAGTATAATTATTTAAAAAAATATGAATAATTATAAATTCCACTTAAATCGTAGTTTCGAACCAAACCAAACCGTTAACGGTTTGGTTTGGTTTGGTTTGAGAAACTTTTTGGTCTGGTTTGGTTTCCAATATTCAAAAAACCGTTATACTGGTTTGGTTCAAAAATTATGAAAATTCGGACCAAACCAATCCGTGAACACCCCTAATACTCGCAATATATATTGAGTAGAATAATATATAATGTGAGTCTTTTTATTTTATTTTAGTAAGATAATTATATATTAAATAAAAATAAATGTACTATTTAGTACTATCATACTTTGTGTTCGCGGTGCAGGTTATACGATTTTTGACTATTTTTTTTAAATCAACTCACAAATACATTTTTTCTGATTTCCCAAACCGCATCCACACCACGAAACTAAAAACCCGCAAAACCCGCACCGCAAAAAATACTACAATGCGGTGCGGTTTTTGTGGTTTATGCGGTTTGGACTATCACAAATACAACAAATTTTGAGCAAAATTTGTCAAAATACCATAAGGCTTGAAAATAAATATGAAAAAAAAATTAAGTGTCAACAATACAATAATTAATGAACTTTGAATTGAACATTCACATATTGAACCTAAATAAATATAAAAAAAAATAGTATTTTTATAATGTGCAGTGCGATTTGAACCGCATATTAACAATTCAAAACCGCAAACCGCACCGCACCACGCGGTTTAAGAAAAATTCAAACTGTGACCACACTGCAAAGAATTTCAAACTGTAATTTTTTTTTTGCGGTGCGGGTGGTTTGAACGGTTTGAGCGGTTTGATGAACACCCTTACTTTCTATAGCTAATAATTCAATAAAAATATTACTTTAAACTTTTATATTATTTAATAAGTGGGTAATTTAATAAAATCATGAATTTTGTGTTAGACTAAAAATTTAAACTTAATATAACTCATTAATTTGATAAATTTAGACTTTCATGGAACTAATTTATATGTATATGGAGCAATATATTCACACAGTGAGTAATAATTTATATCCAGAATAAATATTATATACTCACGTGGTAATATTTTATAGTTAAGTTAGACGTGGTTTGATTATATACTATTACTACAACAAAATTTATCAATAGCCACAATATTATTAGCGACGGGTAAAATCCACCCCTAATAATAGTAGTAACATTAGCGACGGAACATGAATTCGCCACTAATTCTACTATTTATTTTTTTAAAAAAAAAAATTATTAGCGGTAGACTCGTTAGCGGCGAGCCCCACCGCTAATAATATTAAAAAATAAAATAAAAAAAATAATCGTTAGAATTATTAGCGGCATGACATTAACAGCGGTCTCGCCACTAATAATTGTATACATACCCAACCCCGACATTCAGTACCTGTTTCAATACTTTATTTTTGCTCGTAAGCTTTATTAGACAGGGTCAATTTTGTGAGTTCAATCTATGCCATTTGAAATGTCACCTTGTCGTGAGGTATAAAAACTCAGTGATTGTGCTAAAAAATTAAGAGTCCTAGGCCTACGATTAATTATAGAATTTTTTATTACATACAAACACGTACGTCATGATAAGATAGAGCTTACTTAAGATTTAGTTCATAAAAAAAATAATAATTTTTTTATAGAATTTGTTACAAATAATTTAAATTTTTAAAATAATTATAAGTAATTAATATTATATATTTTGAATTTGCACTTAATTATAATATTTTCTTTAGTTTCAACATTCTAGATTGTGATCGGGTCGTTGATTAGGGTTGAAATACCCTATAGATGATCAATGTAAGCATAAACTACAATATTTGGGTGATATGAACAGTGATCCATACCAATCTAAACCTTTTAACTAGGAAAGTCAATAAGAGCATTACCGATTAGTGTAATAATTGATCTTAGAACATCCCGAGTGGTGATTGGGTCGTTCATTAGGTCTGAAATACTTTATAATAGCACCCGTGAATCACAAGGACTCAGCAAGAAAACACAATAATAATAATCATATAGTTTATTATTCCAATATATTATTTATACACAATCAAAATCAAACCATTACCCATTGTTCATAAGATGAAATTCAAATCACTACTGGTATTCGTTATGAATAAACATCAGTATACAGATATCTGGTAATACAATACAATCATACCAATAATGGGAATTATATTCATTTAATAATATAAAATTATATATATGTTACCTCATAAAGTAACCATCTTCATTACATCACATTGCCTAATCAAGCAAGTCGATGCTTTAGTCTAATAATCCTGTATTGCATTGCCTAATCAGGCAAACCCGTGCCATAGCCTGACACCCACATGTCACATAATTGCATCACCTAATCAGGTGAGCCCGTACCTACGCTCGGTACTCATATGTCACCGACGCCCGTACCTACGCCTGATACGTTATTAGGAAGAAACCCTACATCGGTTTCAATCTATGCCATAACTTGGCAATTTTCATATCATTGACGCCCGTATCTACACGTCGCTAGGAGGAAACCCTACAGCGGTTCCAATCTGTGACATAAGCTGGCAATTTTCATATCACTAACACTCGTATCTACACGTTTCCAAGAGGAAACCTTACAACGGTTTTAATCTATGTTATAACCTGACAATTTTCATATCACTGATGCCTGTATCTACACGTCGCCAGGAGGAAACCCTACAACGTAGGGGTGTTCAACAAAATTTACAAATCGTCCAACCCGAATAAACCGTCTAAACCAAACCGAATAAACCGACAAAAAATACAACCCAAAATAATACAATAAAAATCTAAACCGCCTAATGAATATATTGGGTGGTTTATAAATTATTCTAGACTGCCCAATCAACCAGAATAAACCTAATTAAACCGATTTATATATTTTTTTAATAAACGTGTATATATTATAATATAAAAATTACATTATTAAATTAATTATTTGTATTAAAAATTTGGACATTTTAATTTTTAACTTAAAACTTAGACTTGATAGTTAATAATTTTTATTGTATTTGGATATTGAAGTTAAAGTTTCAAAACTATACCATAATCACTTTTTCTTATTATTTTATTCAATTATTTTATGTTTACTAAATGATATTTATCTTATAGTAAAGTTTTTAAAATTAATTTGAATTATAACATTTTTAACTTGAAATATAAATACTATATTTCTATTTTTTTAAATCTAATTATTTGAATATTAAAAACTAACAATAATAATTATATAAAAAAAGTAAAGAACGGTTTGGACGGGTTAACCTGACCAAACCGACAAAATTATTGGGCGGGTTAAACTTTTTCTAAATTTTAATTGGGCAGGTTACAATTAAATATTTGCAACCCGATATTTATATTGGGTTAATAAAAATATGCTATAACCTGACCAAACCGACCGACGTACACCCCTACTACAACGATATCAATTTATGCCATAACCTGGCAATTTTCATATCACTAACGCTCGCATCTACGCGTCGCCAGGAGTATCGCATCACCTAATTAAGTGAGCATGTACCTACACTCAATACTCATATGTCACTGATGCCCGTACCTACGTTCGGTATGTCGCCAGGAGTATTGCATCACCTAATCAAGTGAGCACGTATATCACATTCATAGTATCATTACATTATCATTGCTTAACCAATCAATCTTTTCATTATATAACAATATTAACCATATTTCAATATTTATCAATTCATAAAATTATTAATTGTATTACAATACAACATACTATGTAGTACAATATACTTTTCTTACCTCAAGTTCCGGTTCAGGTGTGTTGGCTAACCTTCTTGGAGTACAATCGATGATTCCGGACCTTATGTCATAACAATAATATGTTAGACTTTTTATTTGGGCTTACATTAAGTTTTATTGGTTTTATTAAAACTTGGGTTGATTGGATAGTTCTTTGCTGTGTTAGCCCATGTTGTTGGTGATCAATTGTTAATGGGCTTAGCATCTGTGTGTAAAGTCTAGGTGAAGCAGAAGTGTGGGCTTTTCTAGTTGACTGAAGCCTTTGATGAGTAGGCCCAGCCCAACTAGGGTTTTGTAGCTAAGTCCCCTCCCTAACTCTATAAATACATATTGTCTCATCACAATTGTATACCTTTTGATAATCAGATAAATAAAACTGCTTCTGATTTAGAGATCTAGGGAGGAAGACTTAGTTGATAGTATTGCACTATCAAATTGGAGTAACTGCTGTGGATCAAACAGAGATAATTGCTATGGATCAATCAGGTACACATACCTAATTATTATATATTACTATTGTGTTCTATGTTATATACAAATAAATCTTGGGTATATTATTAATTTTCTAACATGTGGTATCAGATTGTTAATTGTATATATGATTTAGAACCTATAATTTGTATAACCATTAATATGTATATGTTAATTTTTTTTTTCAATTACATATTAATTTCGTTATTATTTTATGTTGAATTTTTTGTTTTTCAATCTTAAAAGTTTAGGGGTTTTATTCCTCATTAAATTCTCTTTCTTTTGATATATTATTTGCATAAAATTATTGAGTGATTTAGGAGAATTTTAAGATTAAACTTTTAGGGTTTATATATTTTCTTTATGAAATTAATTTTGTGTTTTTTAATTCTATTGATTATAATCTGAAATTAATTATGCATATCTCATCAATCATTGATTTAAAATGTTTCTAAAAGTTTAATTTCCGAATTGGATCAAATTTTCGGGTTACTTTGCTTCTTTAGTTTTTGGATTAGTTTTAATTTAGATCTACCTAAATTTATGTGTTGTTGCATGAAATTAATACCATAGATCTATTAGATATTGTAAATCAATCAAAACCCCTCTTTTTCCCGTCCGTTTCATCACTTTTTTTGGCCGAAATTTCATCCCGACTCGTACGGGTCTGAACCGGGTCGCCCAAACCCGTTTACAGCATTAAGGAGACTGCTGGAGGTTGAAGACAACCTGCTGGGACGAAGCCCACTCGCGGCTGCCGGAGAGTGAGAGAGAGTGAGGTAGTTTTGTGACTCCGTTTTCGACGATTCTTTTTTCCAGCATTATTAGAATTTGATTTCTGATTTTTTGGTGATTTTTAATTAATTTTTTGACGCCGTTTAATAATTATTATTATTTTAATGATAATTATGCAGTTAAAAAATTATTAAAAATAATTTTTGATGATTTTTCAAAATCCGTAAATCATAGAAATTTTTTTGGGTTTCTTAACGTTCCATAAGATATAGTCACTCTCTTATTTGATTTATCTTGACTATGTAATCTCCACCAATATTCTTTCTTTCACATCTTTCCATTATTTGTTGTTCTAAAGTTATAAAACTTGATTGTTTGATACAAAAATAATGTGTTATGGTGGACACTTTATTTGTTTTATTATCAATATAATAAAAGCAATTAATATATCTCTTTTGGAAATTTGGTTGAAAATTATTAATTTTCAATGATTGTTTTATCACCAAATTTCACATGTTGAAGAAAATATTATATCTTTTGGTTGACTATATGTGTAATTACTTGCCCAAAGGTAGTATTTACATATATTAGTTCACATTCCATGAAGTGAGTTAATATTAAATGTATATATTTTAATTATTTGCCCAAAGGTAATAATTTAAATATATAAATTTATTATTATTTTTTGCTTGAATTAATACATATTTTTAAGAAATTTATTTGCCCAAAGGTAATAAAATTCTTAAATGATATGTATTTTTTCTTTGTTGTTAACTTCATGAAGGTAGATCATGTGTGTGTTATATTCTCACCCCAAAGGGGAGTTTATAATGACGAGTTGACTCTACAATATTTTCTAATGCATCGCTCATATTGCTTATTCAAGTTTTATTTTTTTGGATTTTTCGGTCTCCTTTCTACAAACAACAATAACGTTTTCATCTGAATTCTGAATGCTTCCAACTTTAAGACATGGAAACGAGATGTGAAAATTAATTTAGGCATAATAGATTTGGACTTATGCCTTCGAGAAAAAAAAAAATCTGCTGATCTTATTCTAATATCAGAATTGTTGCCCAAAAATTCTTCATGCACATTGGAAAAATTCAAATCATCTTAGTCTCATTGCTGTGAAACGTTTAATTCCTGAACATCTTTTGGTGGTTTGCCAAACACCACAAATGCTAATGAATATTTCAAAGCAAAGAAAAACTATTTCACACTAGTGAAATCGCTGCAGTTGGACATCTTATGAATGCAATGACAACCATTCAGTATGATAAATCAAAGGAGTGCGAGGTTTTATTTTAAAAATTATTAATGTTCGCATACAAGTTGAAAGATTATAATATTCCTCTTCCCGACTTTTACACTATTCTTCAAGTTCTTCATGCACTTCCTGCCTCTTTCAGCCTTATCAAGACAACCTAAACAATTATAGTAAAATATAAAGTGTTAGTAACCTTATTTCTCAGTATAAAGTTAAGCAAATCAAGCTAACAAAATGAGAAGAATGAGTCTTCTCACTTTGTTTCTCAACTCAAGCCCAACAAAGGATAAAGAAAATATGAAAAGAAGCAACCACAACCAGGGGCTAAGAGATCTCAGAAGAGAAGTGAGAGGGAGTCAAAGCTTAAAGTGGCACTTATGTTAGAGTTGATGTTATCTATATTGGCACACTTATTCTTGAATTACGCTTAGTGTTCGCATTGTTTTGAACAGTAATTTCTTGATTCCTATTTTTAAAGTAATTCAGTTTCGCTTCCGCTTTTAGTTAAACAGTGATTTTCTTTTCGTTTTGCCAATTATAGTGTTGACATTATGTTTGACTCCGAATAATTGGAAACTGTTTTTACTCTGATATTCTTTTCAAATTATCATTGACTTCCTTAGCTTTCTTTTTGAATATTGTGAATATTGTGGATAAGAAATCTTATATTAAGATAACATCCTTATTATTCTGGCACGATAAATCGGGTCATATTTCTAAAGAAAGAATTGATCGATTACTTCTAGCTAAAATTCTTTCTCCTGTTGATGTTTCTGGTTGTGATACTTGTGCTGATTGTACTGGTGAAAAATTGACTAAAATAAGAAAGCAGACTACTCACTATAGTCACTCTTTATAAGAGATTATCCACACTAACATCAGTAAACCTTATTCCAACACGTTGTGCAGCAACAAGTATTTTATAACTTTTATCGATGTTTTTTCTTCTTATGGCCTCACCTACCTGATCAGAGACAATCCAACGCTTTTGATAAAGTCAAAATCTTTCGAAATGTTCTTGAGAAATCATTGGGAAGAGTCATAAAATTTGTTCATTTTGATCGCGGAGGAGAATATTCTGGTTGTTATATAGAATCTAAACAACACATGAGGCCTTTTGCTGAATATTTTCCAGAATATTGTGTAGTTTCTCAATACAATATGTCAGGTTCACTGAGAAAAATGGCGTTGCTGAAAGCACTCTCATGGATATGATCAGAAACATGATAAGTAGAACAAATCTTTCAGAGTTTTTATGGGGTGAAGCACTCATGACTGCAACTTATATTTTAAATCGTGTTCCCAAGAACTGTTTCCAAAATCCTTTTGAGTTGTGGATTGAGAGAAAGCCTAGTCTAAATCATCTTCATGTATGGGGTTGTCCAGCTGAAGTACGGATTTATGATCCTAATTTGAAAAAGTTAGATTCGAGAAAAAATCGTTGTTATTTCATTGGTTATCCAATGCGCTCAAAAGGATATCGCTTTTACTGTCCTACTCGTGGTACGCGAATTGTTAAATCTCAGACTGCTAAATTTCTGGAATTTGATGTTGCTGAAAATATTACTTCACCATCTCTTGAAATGGGGGAGTCATCTAAAGGAAATTTTATTCCTATCTCTTTTTCAAGAGATGATAATAATAGCAGTCTTATTCTTACTCTAGTTGATAACACTCCCATTGCTGATGAATATATTGCTCCTAATATCTAAGATGACAAGGGTCCTACTATTGATGAGGAACCTATTATTGAAGAAGGTTTTGTTGTTAATGAAGATCCTGTTATTGAAGAAATTCCAATTGTGGAATATGTCATTCAAAATGGTGGTCAACAAATAGAGGTTTTTTTTTTTCAGAAGTACCTCCTATATGGAGATCTCAAAGACAAAAGATGTCAATAAGGCGTGATGATAAATTTATTTACCTTGGAGAAGGTGAATGTGATCTTGGTCATTTTGTGGAACCTCTTACTTATAGTGAAGCACCCAATTGTCCACATTCTTCAAAATGGATAGAAGCTATGGATGATGAGATTAAGTTCATGGACAAACATAATGTATATGGGGAAGTTAGTTCTATTACCTGATGGTTTCAAACCAATAGGTTGTAAGTGGATTTTAAAAACTAAAAGGGATAAAAAGGGGACAGATTGAAAGGTTTAAAGCACGTTTAGTGGCTAAAGGCTTTACTCAAAGAGAAGGTATTGATTACACTGAAACTTTCTCACATGTTTCCACTAAAGATTCATTCAAAATTATTATGGCCTTAGTTGCGCATTTTGATTTAGAGTTGCATCAAATGGACTTTAAAAATGTTGTTCTGAATGGAGAATTGAGTGAGCAAGTCTATATGTCTCAACCTGAAGGCTTCGAGGAAAATAGAAATGACAATTTAGTTTGCAAATTGAAATGATCTATTTATTGTCTCAAACAAGCATCTCACCAGTGGTACTTGAAGTTTGATAAGGTTGTGACACTGTTGGGTTTCATCGAGAACAAGTTTGACTAGTGTATTTATATGAAGATCAGTGGGAGTCATCATATTTTTTCTTGTTCTTTATGTAGATAATATTTTACTTGCCAGCAGTGATTTGTCATTACTAAATGAGACCAAAAGTTTTCTGTCTACCAATTTTGATATGAAAGATCTTGGAGAGGCATCTTTAGTTTTGGAGATTGAGATTCATCATGATAAGAATTGAAAATTTCTTGGCTTACCTCAAGAAGCTTACATTAATCGTGTGCTCAAAAGGTTCAACATGGATTTGTGTAAAGCTGATTCGTTCTTATTTTGAAAGGGACAAATTTACTAAGCAACATTGTCCCAAGAACGACTTAAAAAGAGAAGCAATGAAGAATATCCCATATGCAAATGTAGTAGGGAGTTTGATGTATGCTTAGGTTTACACTAGACCTGACATTGCTTTCATGGTCGATGTTCTTGGAAGATATTTATCTGATCCTGACCATGATCGTTGGGTTGCAGCCAAGAAAGTTTTGAGATATTTGCAAAGAACGAAGAGTTTTATGCTCGTGTATAAGCATGTTGACAATCTTCGAGTTGTTGGTTATTCAGATTCAGATTTTGGTGGTTGTGTAGATGATTTAAAGTCAACTTCTGGCTATATTTTCACTTTTGTTGGTGCTGCTATTTCTTGAAAAAGTGTTAAATAGACTTTAATCACATCATCTACTATATATGTTGAGTTTGTCGTATGTTATGAGGCATCTTTGCAAGCTTTATGGTTAAGAATTTGATTTTAGAGATACGACTAGTTGATTCTATTTCCTCTCCTATACTAATCTATTGTGATAATAATATTGTTGTTTTCTTTTCAAAGAATAATGAGATTAGTAGTGCTTCTAAACATATGAAAATAAAGTATCTCACTATTAGAGACTTGGTCAAGAAAGGAGACATTGTGATAGAATATTGAAAGACCAAGTTGATGTTAGCAGATCCTCTATAACGTCCCCGCTTCAAACCTCCATTCGGCCCTTACACCCACGGACTAATGGCTCTTATATACGAGTACGCCACTCTGGCTGCTTTATGGACTGGTGACTGACCCTACAGACCAACACGAGTGTTTCCAGCGTGCTTTGTCCTCACTCGCACGCTTCCTGGGAAAAGTTCCCAGGAGGTCACCCATCCTTGAAATTGCTCCAAGCCAAGCACGCTTAACTGTGGAGTTCTTTCAAGATGGGCTACCGAAAAACAAGATGCACCTTGTTGACATAGGTAGTACCAATCAATCCATTTAAGCTCTCTTCAACTGTGTAGTCCCATACATACACAGTCTCAGAATCATCCCGCTTGACCTTCCCCAGGCGGTGTGGGATTGTACAGCTTACCCGGTGTTTCCCCTTACGGGTCACGGGACTACTGACTGTCACAATCACCCCCCCTTACGGGGTCCGACGTCCTCGTCGACCACACTTCCGGCTGGGTCAAGGCTCTAACATTAAAATTCGTACTCTTACAGTACAGCAGAAAGATCACTATTTTTGACCAACAACTATACTAATTCAGTGAAAGTTGTACTCATAAAAATTATAGGAAATTTCATTATCTTTCTAATGATATAAAGATCATTAAAAATGGATTAAAACTGAGGGAGTTATGATTGTTTTACTGAAACTGTTTCTGAGAAGATATATGGAGTAACGAATTACACGACTTAGCCAAAATACAAACTTTTGACATTGAATGGTTCAGAACTAGAAGATAACATCTTCATAAAAGTTTTAGGAAATTAAATTAGCTTTCCAATGATACCAAAATCTTTGAAATTGGAACTATATTCAAAGAGATATTACAATTTTACCAAAACAGTTTTGCAAGAACAAGATTCTAGAAACGAATCACATGATATTGAAAAAAAAACTAACTTTTTTGACATAGTTTGACTTCGAATTAACAAAACGTTTCTTCATAAAACTTATGGGAAATTGAATAAGCTTTAAAACAACATATAGATCATTAAAAATGGATGAGAATTGAGAGAATTATTGTATTTTAAGTGAAAGTACTTTTTCTATAAATATAAAGAAAACGAATTACAACCATAGCAGAAAGATGATTATTTTCAACTTATAAGAACACCGAATTGGTTATTAGTTTCTTGATAAAAATTTTAGATCATCGAATAAGCTTTCCAACGATACAAAAATCTCTAAAAACGGATCAATATCAAGAGAGATATCATCACTTTACTGAAACTTGTTTTTTCTGAAAACGAAAAATATAATAGGTCCAATCCCTAGATAACATTTAGCATTATTGAGCAAGAAAATATTTCATACCTCTTCACAACTTTCTATTTGATGTCTCAAGCCCGCAAGCCTTGATTATAAATCCAAAACTTTAAGAATGAAGGTAGAAAATTAGAAGAATTGTGGAAGGTTTGAGAGGAGCAACCATGAAGAAGAATGAGGCTTTGACTAATTGGTTTGGAGAGGAAAAATAAAACTATGATAGTTTAGGGTTTGATAAAAAAGATTATGAGATATCGTATTCTGATAGGTTTAGGTTAACTAATAATAATAATATATAATAAAATGCTAAAATATTATTAAATCAACAAATATCTAATTTTTAAATTTTAAAAGTAAGCCCTTTATCTCGTAACTTTAGGCTCAGTTTTCACCTAGAAAAATTCCGAATTATGATATAACTATTTCTACAAAATTTATAGATCTTTGAATTATCTTTCCAACGCCACTAGAATCACCTCAATCGAAGCTCTAAAACTCTAGATATGATCATTTTAGTAAAACAGTTTTTAATCCTGCGAATTTATCCAAACCTACGAATTTTTTTTAACATTAATTCCATTATAATGTTATTTAATGCACTCATACAATAAATTAAACCCACTAAATAATCTATAAAACTCTAATAGACTTTCATATTGGGCTTTAATTGAGTAATTATCCTAATTCGTAAAAACACCATAATTTTACCTTCACACTTACTATAATTTAAACTATGTTTAGAAATCTATCAATACTATTCTAAGCAATAGTCTCTATTCACTATTAGTAGAAATAAATAAATATTTATTCTCACACAAATTGTATAACAAACAAAATTTAAAATATATGTATATTTTTACCGGGTATTACATTCTACCCTCCTTAAAAAAATTTCGTCCTCGAAATTTAACTACCAAATACACGAGGGACTTCATGTTTGTCACCACTTATTACATGACCTCCTTATCTACCTTATGGACCCAACAAATATGTACTTAACTTTTATCTTATTGGTCAAACTACAACACATATAACATATACAGTCTAATTTAAGTACTGTTATTCCTTTATACATTACTTAAATAACAAAACATACTCCATCACAATAACTTATATATACGTGCTTTAAATACATAAATTTTGCAATAACATGCTCGTAATTTTATAAAAAAAATTCTTCTCTTATGAACATCCTTATATACCACTTGAGAACTCATTATACAATACAAAAATAACAAACAACAAGGAGTAGGGTAGAAGAACTTATGCAAACTTCTCTTTAATTGTTCCCATTCTTTCATTGAATATTAATTTTTTTTAACTTAATTTCCTCCATAAAGCTACAATTCTGTTATTATAGTTTCGTAGCATAATTATTAAGAATGTTGCCCTACACATAACAATCCAATATATCATCAACAAACCAATGTCATTCAACAGACCATATGTCTTCTATAAATTACATAAACTACATGTAAGCTAAAGATCGTTTAAGGTCTTCTTACACATGCGAGCTAGCCAATATATAGGCTTAGAAGCACACAAGTTAACATACTCTCAGGAATGAGCTACATGCATATCACTATAAAAAAAATATTTACTAATCCATCCAACTTATGAAATAGGAATAAGACTTACTATCAAAATCACTCTTTCTAAGAATAACACGAGAACAAAAATCACTTATTCCAATTCTCATATACATTTTTCTTTTACTCACTTAATCATATATCATTAGTAATGCACCCGCTTCAAGCCTCCATTGGGCCCTTACACCCACAGAATG
This sequence comes from Cannabis sativa, assembly GCF_029168945.1. Lineage (NCBI taxonomy): Eukaryota > Viridiplantae > Streptophyta > Magnoliopsida > Rosales > Cannabaceae > Cannabis > Cannabis sativa. The sequence continues at coordinate 40,306,528 of NC_083608.1, read as the reverse complement.
AATGACTCTTATACACGAGTACGCTACTCTGGCTACTGGTAGTGCCAATCAATCCATTTAAGCCCTCTTCAACTGTGTAGTCCCATACCTACACACCCTCAAAATCATCACACTTGACCTTCTCCAAGCGGTGTGGGATTGCACAGCTTACCCGGTATATCCCCTTACGGATCACGGGACTACTGACTGTCACAATCTGTTCTTCTATTATAACCTTAATAATTAGATTTCACCCTTAACCAGAATTCAACTTAATTATTTCTAATAAAAGAGTAGAGCTTAAAATTATATATCCATTAACACTTAAAAAAAAATCAAACTTAAGAACGTACCAATAGTTATATATGTCTAATTTATTAAACCTGAAACATACACTCTCGTTAGAAATACTAATATAACAACTAAATTCCTTTTTTTTTTCCTAACATACACTCTCGTTTGAACCATGTGTTGTTATAGGTAGTAGTGACGAGATAACAAGTCTTAAGCAGTGGGATTTGAGGATCTTGTCCTCAACAAGAAAATTTATTGAGGTGCTTGGAGTAGCAAGAAAGTGTTCTTAACAACTGAGGTAAGAAGAGTGGACATCTGTGCACAGCGTGTATGTTGAAACATACAACTGTATTATGGGTTTGTATTTACATGTTTTATGGTAGATTGTTGTTTTATGCTAATGTTATTAGTGTGTGATAGTGATAAGGCTTTTGACTGTTTGTGTGATGATAGCACCTATAGGATAGGTTTTCTGCTGCTGGTGTGAGCATAGCACTGCAGGATATATTTTTGGCTGCTTGTATGGGTTTACTTGCAGGTTATCCTTTCATGGGTGAGTACAACTTGTGAAAAGGAATTGCCCTATTGGATGCCGAGTGTGAGAACAACACAAGGCAGGGCAAGTTACACTTCATGTCTGATCAACATGAGTGGGAGTAGATTATCGTATGTGAGGACAATGTGCGATAAGATACGATGTGTTATGTGTGTGAGTATAGCATGCGTTAAGATTACACTGTGATATGATGTTGTATTGTATGTAAGAATAATATGTGATATGACATGTTGTTATATGTATGCAAGTATGGTATGAATTGATTTGATGTTGTGATATTGTTATACTTATGACTATGTTATCTGGTTGGGGGGGTTATGTCCTACATAGCTCTTCTTACTGGGCGTTAGCTCACGGGTACTCTGTGTGCAGGTAAAAGGCAAAACTACACAGTGATGGTGGCGAGCTCGAGGCATGGATTACATGTTAGGGGATTGTCACGATGTTTTGGTTTAAGAATATTTCTTTAAAGATTATAGCTCGATTACTTTTGTAAAAATTAATGTTTAAAAATTTGTAAATGAATCAAGTGTTTTTGTTTTAAAATAATGAGATCTCATGCTTTAATTGTTTATAATAAATTAGTTTATTGTTTTTATTATAAATGGTTTTAAACGGACTAGCGAGTGTGACGTCTCGGGAAATCGGGGCGTTACATCCTCTAACCAAAGGATTAAGTGCCATATTGTTTGATTACATGTTGTTCATATGAGCATTTTATAATCTTTTGTTCCTTTGGGTTAGTGGGAGTTTCTTATTTTATCTTTTGAGATTACATTTATATGTAATTTACTTGTTGATGTTATGAACTACTATGTGGGCCAATACTTTTTGATTATTGGATGTTTATGCTTTCAGTTAGGTTTTGTTATATTCTCGAGAATGATTGAATTGAAAGCATGTAGTTCATATATTGTTGTGATCATTGTATTTTAAGTATATTTGCTTAATGACAATGATATGTTGTTGGCTTAATTCTTTAAGCATATTTAGTGACACTAACTTATTTTAAGTGGTGTATGATGAATTTCACTGGCTTATTTATTAAGCATCACGGTATCAGTGAAATTGAGGACTGATAAGGATATTATGTTATTTTAAATTGATCACATGTTGAACATAATTCCTTACCACACTGCTAGACTTATTGACCATGTCGATTTAATACTTTGGTATTTGTGATTATGAATGTCTTTTGTTGAGTTAAAAACAATATGATTGTCATAGTTCATTATCAAAGGTTAAATTGGACCGGTATGTTGAGATGCTATCAGAGAACTATCATTTTTTAAAGTGGCCACAAATGTTTTCTTGTTGTTCAACCCATGAGTCGTTTTCAAATAAAGTTATTTTGATATATAATATATATGTATTAAAATTAATGTAGCCTAAGTGGGAGAATGTTAGACTTTTTATTTGGGCTTACATTAAGTTTTATTGGTTTTATTAAAACTTGGGTTGATTGGATAGTTCTTTGCTGTGTTAGCCCATGTTGTTGGTGATCAATTGTTAATGGGCTTAGCATCTGTGTGTAAAGTCTAGGTGAAGCAGAAGTGTGGGCTTTTCTAGTTGACTGAAGCCTTTGATGAGGTGCCCAAATTTCAACTAGGGTTTTGTAGCTAAGTCCCCTCCCTAACTCTATAAATACATATTGTCTCATCACAATTGTATACCTTTTGATAATCAGATAAATAAAACTGCTTCTGATTTAGAGATCTAGGGAGGAAGACTTAGTTGATAGTATTGCACTATCAAATTGGAGTAACTGCTGTGGATCAAACAGAGATAATTGCTATGGATCAATCAGGTACACATACCTAATTATTATATATTACTATTGTGTTCTATGTTATATACAAATAGATCTTGGGTATATTATTAATTTTCTAACATAATAAACTAATAAGTGTTTATCCCAAAACAATGCTTAACAGTTGCAAATGACAACTTAGGGTTTCCTACCAAATTCCATAGTTCAAATACACTACAATAAAACTTATATTTTGGCTCTAAAACATACACCATATGATAGAGCTCCTCACAAGCTTCGAAACGGTACATTGAACGTCCAAAACGGACACCCGAGAAAAAAATTATGACAAAAATACGATTCTAGATATCATTAGAATTTCCAAAACAGCAGGCTATTTTGACAAAAACGACAGATCGTTTTCAGGCACGAAAATCTCAAATTTTACACTCACCGAAATACTCTTGAAACCTATCCAAATCTTTCTAAACTTCACATGACACATATATATCATATATACAATAATCCTTACGTAACAGAAATTAAAATCGAGCCCTTAAACAGAAAACACCATTAAATCTCGGACCTAAGCTTTAAAAAGTTCTAAACTCAATTTGTAACTCAAAATCACCTCAAATTTAACAAGTAAACATCAGAACTAGTCCCATGACTACCCGAGAACAAGTCTATAAAACCAACACTAAACTTTCTCTCTCTAATGGCCGACACTAGCTCCTTCCTTTCGTCCATGTCCTCTTATTTTTGGTTGTCAGTGAACCTGCTTTTTACAAATGACTATCTTCTACCTACTTTTTACAAGACCTCTGCCGACAAAATTGATGAGTTCATAGTGTTCGATAGTGACTTGGACTTGTGCTATCCTAATGAGCTTTCTCGAAGTATGCTTCATAATTGGTCTCTCTACAATTCAGACTTGAGATTAGTTTCACTAGAGCTTCTTCCTATGAAACCTTGTTCTGATATTGATGTTACAATATACGGATCTGGTGTTATGATTGTTGATGATGGAAGTGGATTTTGTCTTGATGATGATCTAGATCAGCCATCTTCAAAGAGCACGGAAGCACATGCTCTTTATCACTTTATGGTATGCCGATCGAATTGAGTGCTATGAAAGAGTGGATAATTGAATTTGGGTCGTTAATGGTTTTCAATTCAGTCCGAACATATATATGACATGGTATGTTTTTTTTTCTTTTTTCTTGTCATTGTCACTTTGTACCAAGTTTAGTTCCTGCAACTTAAAGTATTTTAATGAAAACTTGCTACATAGTTTTTCAATTTACTTTAAGTAGGTAGATAATAGTCATTTGCAATTTGATCTTCATTAAGTTTTTTTTTGTTTTTATTATTTTGTTTCTAGGTTTGAAATTAATTTTCACATATCTATTTTGTTTTTAGTTTTTTTGTTGTACATTGTGTTTGTTTTGATTATATTTGTGAGTATTTTGTGTGTATATTTTTCTTTCCATTTGATTGACTAATGACATTAGTTTTAGTTATCTTTATTAAGTGTTTATCATTTATGTTTTGTTATGATTTATTATAGGGTCAAAATTGATTTCATAAGGTTTTAGAAAATAGTTTCAATGGTTCACAGATTTTAATTAGGGATGGCGCCGCGGGTTTGGATACCCGCGGGTACCCGTCCCTAATGGAGCGGGTACAGGGGTTGACTTTCGGGGGCGGGGGTGGGTATGGATTTAAACATTCATACCCGAGTCAGAAACAGGGCGGGGGTGGGGGAATAGATACCCCCCCCCCCCCCCACCCCGAACCCGCCCCGATATGATATATGTATATACTTAAGTTTTAAAATCATAACTACTACAATTAAAATAGCTTCATGCTTTAGGCTTTTTATTGATTATACTCTTTTTTTTTTTACTATACACACTATTCCACTTAAGTATATTGTTTTACTAATTTTTTATGATGATTTTTTTTTAATTCTCTTTGAGACATCATTTTTTTTTTCAAAAATATATATGTAATGGGTACCCGATGGGAATCCTTCTCCCGTCGGGTAATTCCCGCCCCGCCCCCGCTTTAATTTAAACGGGTATTGGAGCAGGTATGGGGGTGAATTTAAGAAGCGGGTATGGGGGTGGGGGAGCAATCCCCGCACCCGTCCCGCCCCGTTTACATTCCTAGTTTTAATAGTTTTGTGATGGGGTTATTCTATTTTATGATGTTATTGTATATATTTTATTTTAAGTATTTTTTTATTATTTTGTTTCCAAGTTCGAAACATATTTTCAAACTTATATATTGTTTTTAGATTTTTGTTGTGCATTGTACGTTATCTTAATTATATTTGCGAGTTATTAATTTTTTTTGTCTCGGCGTGTATTTTTTTTTAATATGGTTAACTGAAGAATTGATTTTAATTATCTTCTTTATTTATTATTTTATGTTTTGTTATGATTTTTGTTCCGAGGGTTCACATATTTGAGATTAGTTTGTTATTATACGTAATTAAGCTTTAAGTTTTGTTTTTTCTTAAGAATCTGATTTCGTTGTGTGAAATTTTTAACTAGCTATAAGTGAAACTAGTTTCTGATACTTTAATTTTCTAAACTATTTATTTTTTTTAATAACTCGTTTTTGTGTTTTAATTTTTTTTTTATTTTTGTTTAGTTGTATTATCTCTGTTCAATTTTTTACGCCATTGGCTTCTATGTTTAAGATTTTAATTGGTTGTTTACTGTAACTGATTTCTTTATGTTTGTTCGATGTAATTGGTTTCTTTTTATATGATATTCAATTGGTTGTTAATGTAACTGGTTTCTCTGTGTTAAAAATTTTATTTGGTTAGTTAATACAACTCGTTTAAATGATTTAAGTTTATTTATATGTTTAGAATTCTCTTACGATGATATGTTTTTTTTTTTAATTAATTAGTTTTTTTTTTTCAATATATTATTTTATTGTTTTAGGTTTTTTACATTTTTATTTTGATTTTTTAAGTTAATTGTATTTAGTAATTGGTTTTTGTATTTAATTTTTATTTTAATTATTTAGGTAATTGGTTTATGTGAGTTAATTTTTAATTTAATTATTTTACGATTTCTCTATATCAAATGTTTGCTAAGTTGTTTAATGTAACGAGTTTTTTTTTATTATTATTATTTATTTAGTTTAAAGTTATTGTTAAAAAATATTTTCTGGTATGTGTTTTTTCTTTTTTAAGTAACTAGTTTTTGTAATTGATATATTTTTTCATTATTTTAGGGGTCATATGTTTTTTCACTTTTTAGTTGATTGTATTATGAAACTGGTTTCTATATTAAATTATTGTTTTTGTTATTATACATAACTGGTTCTAAGATTTAGTTTTTAATTTGGTTAATCTACATAACTGGTTTTTCGGTGTCATATTTTTAATTAGGTGATAAATATTATGGATTTTTCTTTGTCAAATTCTAAGGTCTAACTCTGGCGACAACTCCAATGTCCAACATCGGTGACAACTTCGATGTCTAATTATAGTGACTTTTCAGTAGCAACGATTTTTTTGACAATGATAATAATTATGTTGAATATTCTCATCTATTTTCTACTTTTATTGAAGCTAATATTTTATTTTAGTGGATAATGACTATTTTGTATAGTGAGTTGATGATTGAGTCTTGGAACTTTTCAAAAATTTGCAACTGGTTTTAATTTTGATCTTGTGTTGGTTTTAATTTTGATACTGAGTTGAAGGTCAAGTCTTAGAACTTCTAAGAAGCATGTAAAATTTATGTGAGTTTTGATATTCATAACTACTTTTTTTTTTTTGTTAAGAAACCAATTTCTGATTATATAGAATTAATTGGTTTATTAATTTATGGTTTTAATAAAATTATTTTAGCATTCCTTTAATTTTTGTAAAAAAAATACTTTAGTTGACATTATTTTTTTATTCCAATATTTTATTTTTTAAAAAAGGAAAGAAAAAAAAAAAAAGAAACACAATTTTAAAATTTTTCATGGCATTTCCTTATGTATAATGATTTTTCCCTTATTTTTAATATTTTTTAAGAAAATACCATATTTTGTACACTTAATTTTTTATGCCGTATATATCAAAACTTGCATTTTATTTCCCATATTTTTGTAAATAGTTTTTTTTTTATTAAATTCTTAATGGGTTTATTTTATATGGGCCTTCTCTATTTTACCCATGTGGGCTTTTCACTGATCTATTGATTTTTGGGAGAAGATGAAAAGTACCCACTTTTTTATACGTTAATCAAATTTACCTCCAAATAAAATTTAATTTAAATATAATTCTTTTTATGAGTATTGTACCTAAATTACCTAGGGCTGAACATCAGTTGGTTTAGTCGGTTTTTTTCTATATAAAAATCCAAAATTTAGTTTTCGATCTGGATTGGTGCAATCAGGGCCGGCCCTGAAACAAAGTGGGCCATAGGGAGAAATTTTTTTTTTTGGGCCCTTATATTAGAAAAAATATGGTATTTTTCAAAATCGGTAAAAAAATGTATAATTTTAAAAGAGGAAAAAAAAAATTTGGGCCCCTGGACTGGGTGGGCCCTAGGCACAGGCCTAGCCCGCCTATGCCCAGGGCCGGGCCTGGGTGCAATCCGAAAACCCACCGACCAATCCAGAACCTATTTCCGTTTTGAACCTCAATTTGGTTAGTTTAAACCGTCCAAACCGAACTTTTTTTTTTTTTTAAAAAAAAAATAATGTAATTTATTCTATAAATACATTATTCTACATTTTACAACTACAAACATATAAATTAATTATTCAACAACTAATTATCTTATTCTTTTAACTTTAATATTATTAAAAAAATAATATATTATTTATATATATTATTAAAAACTATAATACATGAAATAAAACTTCATAAATTAATATATATATATATATATATATATATAACGGTCAGTTTATTAACAAAAAAAAAAAAAAAACGACCGTTCAATGGTAGTTCTAACCATTAGCGGTTTTTTCAGTTTTCAGTTTCGTCAATTTCGATTCCAACGGTGTTCGGTAGGTCGGTTTGAACGGTTTTTTTTTTTTTTTTTTTCGATTTTTAGATTTTATGCTCACCCCTAAAATTACCCTCAAACAATCACATAACTAAGACATAAATTCAAATATAATAAATTTGTATTCTTTGTAGATGGATGTATATGTTTGTGGGAAAATTAGGGCAAACTTTTGATTAGAAAAGAATGAAAACTATTGTGAAGTGATATGGGTAAAATTGATAAGATGATTAAAAAAAGAGTTAAACATAATAAATTTTAAAAAGGTAAAAGTTAAAAATAACAAATTAAAAGAGGAATATAGTGTAATTTTCTCTTGATTTTTCTTCCTGAACAATAGCTAGGGACTAACTGGAAATAAAAATAAAAGAATGAGGAGCTAAGAAAAAATTAAGAACAAAAATAAACCATCAATAAAGAAATTGGCACTTAGGTTATTTACACAAAAGTTTAAGTGAAAGCTAGAGTAGTAAAAATGTCATATTCCATACAGTAAAGCAGAAAATATTCTGAGAAAAAAGAAGAGTTGTGAACAAGCCATGACGGTAGTTTTTTATGAATTTTTGCAACCATTTATTGCATTGTTGCAGCTCCCTCTACACTACCTTGCCCCTAACAGTCCAAGACTACATAACGAAATAAACCGTGTGGAACATGTTTGACTGAGTTAACATATAGTTCATACATATATCTATCAGGGAATACTATTTATATTGTGAGTGTCCCTTATCTTATATTTGAGTATTATTTGTATCTGTCTCAATAGATGAACATGCAGCTGACATTCTTTTAGGAATACAGTCTCGGATATATAATATTTCTTGTAAGACAATAAGATTCACTCCATCGAAAAATGATAGTTAGTGGTCAATTTGGTCTCAAAAGAAACTTGTCAGGCTAGAATAAGGATAGTGTGATCTAACTAATTAATTAAAGCTGGCAGCAAAGATGTTTAAGAGAAACTTGTCAAGCTAAAATAAGCAAACAAAGTCTTGACTCTTGACAGATTCAAACAAAACAAAATGACACCAATAGAAATAGAACTCCAGTCATTACCAACCACATCTCTACATCCTAAAGCTGCTAGAAAAAGGAGTGACATATTAGCAATAGTGAATAAAGTTTACTGGTCCTGCTAAAGCTCAGAGGCTAGAGGTGGTGTTTTCCTTCAAGTCCATTCTCAAAATGCTCCCTCGTAGATAAAGAACCAGCTAACAATCAATGCAGTCATATAGTAAATTATAAATGTTAATACAGAAAAATCACAAACTAAACATAGAGACGAGGTAACTGCTGCTTCTAAGACAAGAGAGAGGCTTCTAATCACTACTACAGTAATCCCACCAATTGCTACAAGTTAAGCAAAGAATGAAAACACAATGGAAGAAAAAAACATTTCTAAGCTAAAGAAAAATAAAATGAAAAAAACATGTACCGTTACATGTCGTAATCACTTGAGGAGAAGCTGATGTTATCATTATCGGATTCACTACCAGTGTAATTAACCCATGGTCTTTCATCCGGGGCAAGATAGTTCTTGAACCATGCATCATCGAACATTTCAGCTGGGAGGCCAACAGCTTCTTTTCTTAAATTTGGAACAACATCATCACTGATCACTTCTGCCTCACCATATTGGTGAACAAGACTTTTCATTGCAATGTCATCAATTTGTTCATTCCATTGAAAATTACAAGAATTGAGGTCATCATCCGCATTGTCATCCTTATCAACTTCCATTTTGCTACTCGTCTCATGAACATCCCAAAACAGTCTGGGTCTCACTTTTTGGGCATACTTCAACCCGAAATTGCCATTGAGATAAATTGTTTGCTCTGCATCTTTTGCAAGTACAAACGCAGTGTCATAAGTAACTTTGACACGGATCTGAGTGATGTTGCATTTACTAGGTGTTCCAGCCTCTGGGTCTGTGTCAAACCATTTAGCTTTGAACAAAACAACTCGGTGACCAAATGAATATTTCAACTCCCACACGTTGCATAAACTACCATAGCACTCCGCAACCTTACCTTCACTTTCTGAAATAGAATACAAACCACTATTCTGAGCAATTCTATGGCTATCTTTCTCTTCAGTAAGAAATCTTACTCCTCCAACTACGCAGCCAGAGTAGGTATTTATCTCAAAATCAGGTCCAATAGCTAATGAGAAAAGCTCATCTGAGACCTTCGTTGGCTCAGTTTGACGCAACCGTTTCACCTAAATATATACATATATATATATATATATATGTTATTTATAGTATAAGCAATATTAAGAAAAATATTCAAGTCAGGAAAAGTAAAAATAGTGACTAACATGATTCGCCAACCATGCAGGAAATTCTTCATTATGCCTTTCTTCTAAGTTGACATCAGATATTGCCTTCAATTCCTTCTTATGCTCTCTGAAAACTAATTGATTAGGATCATTTTGTAGTAAAACAAAAGTTCAAGGAGGAAAAGAAGAAGCAAATATATCACTTACTTAACATAAGGCACTAACTCGTCTGATAGGAGAAGTACAAACCAGTGGGCCTGTTGCAACATTTCACGAGACAACTTCACAGATCCCTCGTGTCCAAATGGTTGAACACGTGGTTTAACATGATGTGAGAACACACGAAACGACGGAAGAGTTTGTTTAGGACCTAAATTGTCATCTTTTTCACTAGAATATGTATCAATGTCATGGCCATATATGGAGCAAAATCTAACTGCTTCATTAGCAATGTAAGCCTCTACAATCGAACCTTCAGGCTGACAATTTTTTCTCACATACTTTGTGAGTTTTTCCCAGTTTCTGTCATAGATAAGAATAAAAAAATTAATAACATATTCTTCAAGCAAATAGAAAATGGAAAAACCATTTACAGGTTATACTCAAATACAAACCTTTCAAATGGATATGTCCATCGAAAGCCAACAGGTCCAACAAGTTTTGCCTCATGTGGTAAGTGAACAGCCAAGTGAACGATGATGTCAAAGAAGGATGGAGGATAGATTTTCTCAAACTTGCATAAAATTAGCGCTATCCTCTCTTGTAGTTTGTCCAAATCTTTATCCAGTAAAGTTTTGGCACATAGCTTTTGAAAGAAATTGGAAAGCTCGGTCAGTGTAATAGTAATATCCTCGTGTATGTAATGAAGGTCAACTGCAGGAGGAAGAAGACGTTGCAAAATCACATGGCAATCATAAGCCTCCAATCCTGATATTACCTTATTTTTTATACTAACTTTTTTTGAGATGTCTATTGCATAAGCATCTGGAAGTTTAACAGACTTGAAAAATTTACAAAACGAAGTCTTTGGATCTGAACAATGAGACCTTGTCTTTGATAAAGTATAGCATGCAGGTGGTTTCAACAAACGGTTCTTGTGAAGCTTAAAGTGCAGTTCTTCCCTTATATCCAAATCAGACAAGTCCTTGCGATCTCTGTTTGTGTCCTTTGTCATTCCCTCCATGTTTAATAATGTTCCAATAATACTGTCACAGAAATTCTTTTCAACGTACATGACATCCAGGTTATGTCTTACCTTCAGTGTGGCCCAATACTCTAACTCAAAAAAAATACTTTTCTTCATCCAATTATAGAAAAATGTGTCATAACGAGATAACATTCTGTTTTCATTATTTGGATTTTTGCCAGGTGTCTTGATTGGTAAAGAGTCGAGAGTCACCAACATGTTTTCCCAATACACTGGCTCTGGCGGTAAGGCATCATCTTTAAACCAATTCGCCTTATATTGTCTATGCTTTCGCCAAGAATGACCAGGCGGCAAGTAACTACGATGACCCGAAAAACACATCTTATCCCGAATTATCAAACCATCTGTAAAACGTTGGCAAATTGGACAGGAGAAAAATCCTGTGCTCAAACTCCAGCCAGATAAACTCTCATATGTTATGAAGTCACTAATAGTCCACAATACACATGCACGAAGCTGAAATGTTTCTCCAGTTAAATGATCACGTGTTTCAACTCCATTGCTCCACAAATCTTTCAGCTCATCTATCAAAGGCCTCAAGAATACATCAATTTCTCTCCCAGGTGACTCTGGACCTGGAATTAACAATGTTGTCATGAAAAATGACTCATCCATACACTTAGTCGGTGGTAAATTGTAAGGAACGAGTGTCACAGGCCACAACTTATAAGAACTATTTGTGTTTTTGAATGGATTGAAGCCTTTAGTTGCTAGCCCCAATCTAACATTACGAGCGTCTTGTGCAAACCAAGGGTATTGCTTATCAAAGTCTTTCCATTGCTCAGTATCTGCCGGGTGTTTCATTTCACCTTCAACACTAACATGCTTTTCTTTGTGCCATCTCATATCAGTTGCATGAAGTTTTGTCATATATAACCTTTGTAACCTCGGCTTCAATGGAAGATAATATAACACCTTTTGCGGAATCTTCTTGCCTTTTCCATTTTCATATTTATATCTTGGCTCATCACATGTGGGACACTTTTCACAAGAAGCATGCTCTTTCCAGAACAATGCACAATCATACTTGCAAGCATGTATTAACTCATAACCAAAACCAAAATCCCGCAACATCTGTTTCGAATCATGGTATGAAGTAGGAAAGTTTGTTCCTTCTGGAAAAACACCCTTCAACAATTGGAGCAACATATTAAATGAGTTCTCACTCCATTTGTTTGATACCTTCAAGTGCATTAACTTTGCTAAAAAATCCAATGCCAACATCTTATTACAATCTGAAGAAAGTGAACGAGCTTTAGCAAACAAATTTGCAAAGTTGATTGCTTCAGATTCACTTCTCTCACCTTCACAAGCACCACCAAGTAACTCATCCTCAAAAATGTTGTTTGGAAACATTGGTTGACCCACATTATCTTCTAGATTGTCATCATCAAACATCACATTGAAGTCCTCAGGTGGACTAGTTGTAGTATAGTCAATTTCTTCGCCATGAAATATCCACCTTTTGTAATTAGATACAAACCCGTACCTATACAAGTGACTCTCAATGGTTTGTAAATTATAAGTACGACAATTCTTACAGCCTCCACATGGACAACGTACTTCATCAATCCTCAGTCGAGTGCTCTCTTTGGCCAGCTCAAGAAAGGATTTGACACCATCGACATATTCTTTACTCTGCCTATCTTGTAGATACATCCAATTTTTATCCATATTTTGCTTCCTATAACCAATTACTCAATATAAAAATAGACATAATACTGTAGACCGACAACATTCATCATGAAATTAATAAAACTAAAATGATAATGCTTTTTGGTCATAAATTAAGCCAATTTTTTTTGTTTGATAAAAAAAATCAACTCGTGTATATGTAACACAATGACATAATTAATTTTTGTATAGCTACACAAAGTTGCAAACAGTATAAAGAAGAACAAAACTCCCTACCTTGAAAAGCGCCAAAAAAAAAAAATCAATTTGATCAAGCAGGAAGAATCCAATCAAGCGAATACCTACACAAAATAGAAATCCAAATAGTAAGATCAAGAATCAAAACAAAGAAACCCCACTAAATAAAACAGAATGACAAGAAAAAGAAGGTGTACATTGATGGGGCTTTTGAAGCAGGAGAGCTAAGAAGTGAAAGAATAGGTTTGTCTCTAGAGTTTGAGGCTGCAAGAAAAGGAGAGGCAGCAAAAATGGAGCAGAAGAAAAGGAGATGGAATAGAATGTAAGAGATTCGGGCTGAGGCTGGGATTGGGGTAGGGCAACCCCTTTTTATTTTAAAGCTTTCTCGTCGGTTATTTAAGCACAACTGACGTTGTTGAGGTAACGCTCCACTCTACCACTCTTTATTATAATATATATAAGTGGCTTAATCTGAAAGGTTCGAGTCAGGGGATTGCTCCACGTGTCCCACCATTTATTGTCTTTCTACTTTTCATTGTACCGCATCAACCGCACCGTTGTGATCGACGGCCCAAATTTCATTGATACAGCGTTTCTGCGGTGTGACTATTACTAACTGATTGTAATTGATAAAGCTATAGGATGGGGTATGATTCATACGAGGGGTTTTTGAGAGTTGCTTAACTGATCGAAGAATCTTCAACATAGTCTTTACCCCTTTTTTATTCTATTGTGCTCTCTAAGCCAGGTTTTTCTTTATTTTCATCATTTATTTATTTGTAGTATTCTTTCTTTTCAATGTTTTTAATCTAATGTTTTTTATTATTATTATTATTGATGTCCAAATTTTTGATTTTTTTTTTTTAAAAAAATTGATTATTTGGAAGTGAAAGAGAGTTCAATATACCAGATCGAAACTTGTTATTCTGTTTGCATTTCTGACTTACGGTATAGTCTAAATTTATGTGAATTGGTTATTTGAGAAAGAAGCAATGAGTTTGAAAATTGAAATGCAGGGCTAAATGTGTGTTAAAAATTTGACATGAATTGAATTGTGCTTTTGGATGTTAAACGAATTCAACTAAAGACTTTGGCATTATATTTACTATGAATATCTTTTTTTTTTCTTCCTGAAAAGGGTACTATGAATATCTTTTACTCGATGTTTATCTACATATTGTACTTTGGAAATTCTGTTACTTTGAAGAGTATTGCTCAAATCAATACTCCTGATGCAAGTTCCCTCATGATCCAGGTATTACATATATCAATGGGTTCTAAAAGAGTTTAGAATTTTATTATACCAACATAATATTATAAATCGGTTTTTGACAATAAGATATATACATGCTTGTCATAGAGAAAGGCCTGGATATTTTAGTAATCGTTTCTCATTATCACCTCAAAAATAGAATATCATTCATATGGGAATTGCATCATGTAATTGGATCTGTTATTCTGTTTTATCCTTACATTTCTTGTAATTAAGGCTATCGAGAAAGCAATAGTCATATGTGTATTACCATGGAATGACACCAAATAACGATGGTGATGTTATAAGATTGACCCTCTCACAATTAATTGACATCATATAGAAGGAAGGGATTTCCTTTTTGTTTAAAGATCGCTTAAATTTTCTTGATAATGAATAAAGCACTCAAAAAAGATGCTGCTAAACAAACTCAGTTCTACTTTTCTGTTTTTGCCTTTTATTTATTATTTGTCTATTAAAAAAGAAAAAAAACCATATATTATTTGTAAATCATACTATATTTTCAGGAAAGTGGGAATGAGGCCTTGGCTTCCCCCACTAAACTAACTGTGTTCTCTTTTGCAGGAAAGTTGACATTAATTCGAAGTATTCTAGGTGTGGTGGAAGTCAAGAGAAGGATATTGTGGATGCCATTTGGAAGTGCTCGACAACAGTTGCAACATGGAAAGGGAGTGGGCTGTGGAAGCTACTATTGCAGTAGTTCTTTTGACTTTCTTGACTTAGTGAAGGCCTTACTCTCCCCTGCTGAATATGATTTGTTTGCGATCCTTTCTTGGCATATTTGGTTAACTAGAAATAAATGGGTTCATGGAGAGATGATTCCAAAGGCTGAAGATGTTGTTGAATGGTGCACAAAGTATGTTGCAGATTTTTAAAACTCCTCTTTGGGTTCAAACAAATTGGCCTCCTCTAATGGTACTCTGAAATGGACTTTCTCCTGCTGCTAATGAGGTAAAAATCAATGTTGACGCTGGTCTTTGCTCTTCCAACCTCTCTGGAATTGTTGCTAGAAACCATGACGGGCAGGTTTTATGGGCTCGAACTGATTATATATATCCTGTGGCCTCTTTCTCCTCTTGCGGCTGAGTTGACAGCCATTAGAGCTGGGGTTCATTTGGCCGTAGAAAAGAAGCTGCCAAAAATTTGCATTGCGCTGGATTGTCTAGCTGCGATTCAGTTGATCAACTCCAAGTTTAGAGGTTGCTAGTCCTTTTTGTTGTTTTGGACTTGGCCTTTTCTATTGTATTTGTTTGGTTGGTTTGGTGAATATCTTCCTTTCCAAAAGAAAAAATGGTACTATATTTTCTTAGTTTTCCCTTTTCTAGTTCCCTTCATGGTTCTCATCATGCGTGCCAAAACTTTTCCGTAGTCTTGAACTTGGCGTCGCACATTTTTGCAAGAGAAATAACACTAATGTGAAGGACTTATTCAGTGTTATGCAGTTAACATGCCTTCTCTCTCTAGTGATTTTTATCTATATATTATTAGCAAAGAAAAGAAGGTTTCTTTCTTTTAATGTTTTTTTAAGAAGTCATTTATGTTATCTCAAAAAAAAAAACTTAAGTATTAATTTTTCTACACTGATTTTTCGTGTAAAAATTGATTAGATCGATGGAGTAAATGAAGAAGATTGTGACCATTTTGAAACAGAGAGAAAGTATAAATCTTACAATTGCTTTTCAATTTTTACATTACATACATGACCTGTTTGGTACTCAAGATTACACTGAATTGGACTGAAAAAGATTGAATTATGCTAAAAGTAATTATGTATTTGGTTTAAAAATAGACTGAACTATTTTATTTATTTTTTTTTTTTTAAAAAAAATTAAAATGAAAATAAAAAGGAAAATTACCCCATATACTATTTTTTAATTTTTTTTTAAAATTTACGGTTTAGGTTTCTAAAGTGGTTGTAGCGCTAGTTGCAATAGGGGTTTCTATACGATTTTTTGTTTTAATTTAGGTTGCAGCGCTAGTTGCAATAGGAGTTTCTATGTAAAAATGCAACAAAAAAAAAAAAAAAACAAAAAAAAAAAAACAACAAAAAAAAACTGTTCTAAAGTGTAAAAATGAAAAAGTCCCAAATAAAAATATATAATAATAAATTGAAATAAAAATATATAATAATAAAGAAAGAAAAATGAATAATTTGTAGCAAAAAAAGAAAATAATAAAAATAATTAACTTATAAAATAAAATAATATATCATATATAATTATGTATATATCATAAATATATAATAAAATAATTTATCATATTTCTTATTTAATAAATAATTAAAATAGTAAAATAAAAATGCTTGAATAATATAAAATTATTTATGTTAAACAATAATTTAATCACTATTTTAATATAAATATTAGTTTTTTAAAATATTTATATAAATTTTCTAGTAATTTAAAAATAATATATAATTTTATAATTGTCATATTGTTTCTCTTAGAATCAATTTAAGTAACTATTGTTTATGAGCTGTTGTTCACCGGGTTCATTCCGGGGGATGGGGTTGAGCAATGGAATGCTCCAAGTGTTAATAGTATTAAGGTGAATGTTGATGCGGCTGTGTTTAATGATTCTTCTGCCTATGGAGTTGGTTTTGTGGCAAGAGATTCCAGTGGTTTCTTTATCAAAGGCGGTACAAAGTTGTTTCATGGCACAATTTCTCCGGTGGTGGCTGAAGCAATTGGAGTCCGGGAGGCATTGAGTTGGATCAAGGATCATTCATGGCTTCATGTGACTTTAGAAACGGATTGCCTTTCAGTTGTTCAAGTTGTCCATAGCTCTATGGTTATGATTTCTTTATTTGGCAAAGTTGTTAGTGATTGTAGGAATTTGTTAAGTTATTTGCGTAATATTTCTTTTCATTTTGTAAAACGATCAGCAAATGTAGTGGCTCATTCCTTTGCGAGGGCCTCTATATCTCACCATGATCGCCTGTTCAACTTGGACACTGTTCCAATTGAGTTGTTGCCTAGTTTGGTAACGGAGATTTTCGTTTAATAAAATGACTTTCATTTTCAAAAAAAAAAAAAAAGTAACTATTGTTTAATTAATAATATTTTAATTTTGAAAGCTTATGTATGATAATTTAAAATTATACATTTTTACTAATTTTCATGAATAAATTTTTGATAAGAAAAATTATAAATAAATGTTTAATAATTCTTTCATTTAAATTCTTATTAAATTTAAAATATATTAATAAAATTAAAATTAAATAAATGATAAAAAAAAATCTCCTCTACATGAGATTATGATGGGATAAATAATCTCAGATAGATGAGATTAGCTGGATTAGTTACCCATACTTCCAACATGTCTAAACACTGGACTGGACAAATTAGCATGTCTAATCCAGTTCAGTCTTGCGTACCAAACGGGCCCACATAGTATTATAGATTTATTTTGATGGCGATGGTAAGCTTTGGAATGTCAAAATATATTGATATGTATCAAAAATAAATTTCAATTACACTAATAATAAATTTAATATAAATTTGCATGCACTAGTTTTAACCCATTTTATTATTATAAATAATCGATTTAACCAATAAGTTACATTATTTGTCTAAATGACATAATGTTATTCTCATAGTAGATATATGTATATAGTTTCAATGTAAAAGTGATTGTTGGGAAGATGTACATACCTTGTCTCTCTCTTGCACAATTATATCTGTTTTATGTTCAAAATATCTATTGCCGACAAACTATCAACAAATAGTACAGAGTCCTAAAATCTTAATCGAATCCCTAGATTTTCTAATAAGTAAAAAGAAAAACAATATAGCACTAATCAAAAGCCTTATATATTCCAAGTTTATAGAAAAATAATATAGCACAGAGGTCATAACATCTTAATTAACAAAACACAATTCTTATAAACACCAAACACCCGAATTATATAATGCCAAATAAATATGGACTAACCCTACAACCTCTAGAAAAATTAAAGCATAAATGAAGATGAGAAGTTTTTTTTAAAAAAGGCTAACTTGATTAACTCTCAAGTGCTTCTTAATTTGGAATCTCTAACCCTCCAAGCTTTCTCTACACCATCGATTGAGAAGAAGAAGATGAGAAGAGGATAGCATTCGGTGAAGTGAAAAGAAGAAGATGAAGAAATGAAGAAAATGAGTAGTTAAAAAAGTAATAACTGAAATAACTATCACATCAATATTTATTATTATTTTTAAAAAGCTAATCGATTAATGGGTATTTTTTTAACCAAATACCCCTACTGCTTATGTGTACAATATTTTATTGAATCTCAACCCTTAAATCAATTACACACAAGATTGAACGATCCACATTGAATGCGGAACCGTCCATCAGGTGAAACAACATCGATCCTTCTCCCGCTACAAAAAATCTCACTTTTAGTCACAACAAAACTTGTGACTAAAAGTAAAAAAATTGTGACTAATTATAAATAATAATTCCTATATTGTGACTAAATGTATTAGTCACAAAAATGTGCTTTTAGTTTGGTCACAATACTTATTGTGACTAAAATTAAATTAGTGACAACTTGTATATAAATACTATATTTTAGTCACAAGTAATTATATATTTTTCGTTGTGACTAAATGTTAAATATAGTAATAAAAAAATTATGTTGTGAATAAAAAATTGTTATTAAAAATAGCTTTTCTTTTGTAGTATATATAGACAGAGAATCCTAGCTCTTATATATGATAACCATGTATATCATGACCTTCAACTACTCACAATACATCTAACGGATCTGATCTTAAAGTAAAAATAAAAAGGAAGTTTAGGTGGTGGGTATTATGGATATCGGAAGCTCTAGTCATCCTTTATGTGAAAAAGTTTCAAGTAAGAATTTTGTGAAGAACTTGTTCCATATCATAATCTTCTTCCTCCTCCTATCTCTTCCTACTTATCGAATCGTCTCTTACCAAAATCATGATACCTTTTGGCACCTGGCTTTACTATGCGAGCTGTGGTTTACCTTCTATTGGGTCCTCATCATCAGCACCAAATGGAATCCTGTACACTACAAAACCTATCCTGAACGACTCTTACAATGGTAAAACCACATTAATTTACTACCTCATTCTTTTTGATCTTGTTCTATAATTATGTTGTTAATTAATAAAAAAAGTAGAATTTATAAATTAATGTTATGTTATGTTATGTCATTAGGAGGGGTGAGCTACCTTCGGTGGACATGTTTGTGACAACGGCGGATGCAGTGTTAGAACCGGCTATTATGACCATAAACACAGTCCTATCTTTGTTAGCAGTGGATTATCCAACTCACAAGCTAGCTTGCTACGTGTCAGATGATGGATGCTCTCCTATTATACTTTACTCTCTCATTGAAGCATCCAAGTTTGCTAAGCTTTGGGTTCCATTTTGTAAAAAGCACAATGTTCAAGTTAGAGCACCTTTTAGATACTTCTACAGCAGTGATGATGATGATACTTCCTCCTCATCTGATCATCATAGTACTAATAAAAAGTACTTAAGGGATTTTCAACAAGAATGGATACGTATGAAGGTATAATAGACCACATCTTTGATTTTATTATGTGCAAATAGAATTTGTGCACTTATTTTGATTCAAACAAAAGATTTATTTTTCTCTCACATATATCTTTTAAAATTCTTCAATTCTGAACAAAGCAAAAGAACAAAATTATTTCTAATGTTTACGATATTAGAAATGTTAAAGGGCATTAGTGTGCATTAGTACTGTTTAGCACCCTACTATATGTCAATGTGGCTATTGGTCCAATTAAATATCGAGTCCCATATAATTTAATATAATAGCTTTTAGGGAATATTACTAACCAATCGCAATATAACATGTCGAGAAAGTGCTAGGTGGTGCCTATAAGTTGAATCATTTATATTTATATGTATCTATATAATTCTGATTCACATATAGTTTACTTATAAATTGAAGAGTGAGGTCACCTGATAGAATAAAGTAAAAAAAAACTCTTCTCTCCGAAAAGATGCCATTTGGGTTATTTATTTATTTTATATCAGAAAGGACAATTTAGCTAATAAAATCAAATAATTATTCTCACCTCTTTACAAATCAGTTTTGAGTATATTTATTCATATTCGAGGAAAACTTTTTCTTGTTTTTTTGCTGATTTTTTATTTTTTTTCCCGAATCTTCTTAATGTCAATTTGTTAATTATTGTACTTTCAACAATTAATGAAGAAGGTTTAAATTTAGATATATATTAATAGAGAAATCCACAATACAGTCACACAACTTGTGAAAGAAAACGACAAGGAAAATAAATGAAAAAATAAAGAAGGTTGGTATAGGTATTTACTTTCATTGTGCTCCATTTTCTTTTCTTTCTTCTGAAAGTGATATATTGTGCCTTTGTCTCCATTTGTTTGTTTCAGGATGAGTATGAGCAGCTAAGCTGCAAAATTGAGAATGCACTGAAAATGTCAGTTCCAAGTGGTCTTAGCGGTGATTTTGAAATGTTTGTCAACACGCAACGAAATAATCATCCAACTATAATCAAGGTTTAATTTGTATTATTAGTAAAATTAATTTTATTCGAATGGATTTTATATTCCTTAATTAATTTTAGATAATATGTGTTATGTTTGTGTGTAATTTATGTGTGAACAACATATTATAATAAGATTATTAAAGGCATAAATTTACCATAACATTATTTTAAAGGTAATATGGGAGAATAAAAAAGGTGTTACAGATGAATTGCCACATTTAGTTTATATTTCAAGAGAGAAGCGGCCAAAGCATACACATCATTACAAAGCTGGCGCAATGAATGTTTTGGTACGTAATCTTTAATTTTTGTTGGTTTTTTTTTTCTTTCTTTATTGTATAATATTTTGTAATTACAAATTTTAATGTTAATATGTTCAATTGAATAAATATATATTGAAGCTCACTAACATTATTATGAGCATTAATAATATATATATATATATATATATATATATGCACAGACCAGAGTTTCAGGATTGATGACAAATGCTCCATATATGTTGAACGTTGATTGTGACATGTTTGTGAACGACCCAAATGTTGTTTTGAGAGCAATGTGCTTGCTATCAGGTCCCAAACCTCTAAACGACATCGCATTTGTTCAATTTCCACAAGTTTTCTATGATAGACTTAAGGATGATCCTTTTGGAAATCAAATGATCGTTATATTTGAGGTGTGAGCATAATTAATTAATAATTTAAACCATATATATGTTTTAATTAATACATTTTTAGATATATTTGATTAATAATTGTACTAATTAATTAAGTGAATTATCCTATTATCTATAGTACATGGCCAAGGGAATAGCAGGACTTCAAGGACCATGTTACAGTGGAACCGGATGTTTCCATAGCCGAAAAATCATATATGGTTTATCACCAGAAGACACCAAAAATATTAATTGTATATATTATTCTTTTTATCTTCATTTTTATTAGATCGATAATCGATATGATAAATAATAATAATTAACACGATATAAAATTTTATTTGTCTCCTGAAAAATAAGGCGAACAAGATGAGGGGTTGCTTATAAAACAATTTGGAAAGTCGAAGGAGTTTGCCGGAGCAGCAACCAATGCCTTGAAAGGAAATTATATCACAGCTTCTGAAATAAGGCTTCAAACAATATCTGTGGAGACTGCATATCATGTTGCAAGCTGCATCTACGAAAGTGGCACTAGCTGGGGTACAAAGGTAATTAAGTTCATGCACTAAAATATTACACTCTTAATTTATTTTAACCAATACATTTAACTTTGGACGGGATCAACCATTTTAAAAGGTCATACCATCGGTGTCTATATATAATGATTTAATGTTTTGGTGCATATATACTTATAGTGGTTATATGTATAATATGTACCAATGTGGTGCACAATTTTGATTTTTCTACTTGTCATGTCAAAATAATATCGCATCACTCACTTCAAAGTTTTAACAAGTTTGTTGCTGCTAAATATAAAATGGAAGGCTGTTAGGAGACTTGTATCTCCTTGACATTGTTGCAGAAAGAAGAGAAGCATAACCAAAGGAAGTAAAAGAAACAGAGCAACAAAGAACAGAGAGAGAAAAGATAGAGAAAAGATGAAGAAGACAAAGAAGTGTCTTATTGATTATACTGGGAATCAAGTACAGAATATATACACATGATACAAAGCATGGAAGAGAGTTAGTTAAGATCAAACAGAAATAACAGAATGTGACAGCTAATCAAACTAACTCTAACAACCATAACCGATTCCCTTAACACCTCCCCTCAAACTCAGAGTTGGAGCTATCGACAATGGTGAGTTTGGACCGAAATTGAGGGAAGTGTTGACTTGAAATTGCCTTGGTGAAACCATCTGCAAGCTGATCAATAGCAGGAACATGTTTGACAGCAACTTTGTGTTGCTGAACTTTTTCTCGCACGAAGTACAAGTCCAACTCAATGTGTTTTGTACGAGCATGAAGAACCGGGTTCGCAGTGAGCAGGACTGTACTGAGATTATCGCACCAAACAACTGGAGGTTGGGGCAGCTCAATGTGTAATTCGAAGAACAAGGATTGAAGCCAAGCTAACTCAGCCACAACATTGGCAAGGCTTCGATATTCAGCCTCCGTACTTGAGCGAGAAATTGTATGTTGTTTCTGCGATTTCCAGGCAATTAAATTTGACCCAAAAAATATGGCAAAGCCAGATGTGGATCTACGATCATCAATGTCAGTGGCCCAATCCGCATCACAGAAGGCCTTGACTTCAAAACTTGGAGACTTTTGCATGTGTAAGCCATAGTGTATTGTTCCAGCAACATATCGTAGGATGCGCTTGACAGCAAGCCAATGAGATTGAAGAGGCTTTTGCATGAATTGACATACCTTATTGACACTATATGATAGCTCAGGTCTTGTTATTGTAAGGTATTGTAAAGCCCCCACAATCGATCTGTACATTTGAGGATTATCAAAGACTTCACTGCCATATGCTGAGATCTTCTGGCCACTGATCATGGGAGTGTGAATAGGCTTTGCATCCTGCATCTGGGCACGAGACAGTAAGTCTCTTGCATACTTACTTTGACACAGCAGTAGACCATTGGTTGTGGATAACACTTCGATACCAAGAAAGTATTTTAGTGTACCAAGGTCTTTGAGGGAGAAGTTTTGATGCAGGGACTGAATTAGAGAGGACACAGCTTGAGAATCACTGCCTGTTATCAATATATCGTCGACATATACCAAAACCATTGTAACAGAGGTTGTGGTATGATGGATGAACAATGAGTGATCAGACTTGGATGAGACAAAACCGAAGGAGATGAGGCAGTTATGTAGTTTGTCAAACCATGCCCTGGGTGCCTGTTTTAAACCATAGAGAGCTTTGTGCAACTTGCAAACAAGGTGAGGTTGTGTTGGATCTTCAAAGCCAGGTGGCTGTGTCATATATACTTCTTCAGTCAAATCCCCATTTAAAAAGGCATTATTGACATCTAGTTGCCTTATTTGCCATCCCTTGGATATTGCTAGAGTGAGAACAACTCGGATTGTTACAGGTTTAATAACTGGACTAAAGGTCTCAGTGTAGTCAAAACCAGGTTGTTGGTGAAAACCTTTTGCGACTAACCTGGCTTTGTACCTGTTAAGAGAGCCATCACTGTTTTCTTTAATGCGAAGCACCCATTTGCATCCAATAGGTTCTCTTCCAGCAGGCAATGGAACCAAAGTATATGTTTTGTTTCTCACAAGAGCAAGAATCTCATCTGACATGGCTTGTCTCCATTTCTCATACTGGAGGGCAGTTTTGAAGGTGGTTGGTATTTTTTCTGAGAGATAAATCTTTGGTTTGTGAATACCAGCTTTGGCTCTTGTGGTCATGGGGTGAGAATTGGTGGTTGGAACAGGGTCAGAATTTGATACACTTGGTGGAGTAGTGATGGGAATAGCCGGGATGGTAGTATCTATAGTAGCAGGTGTTGGATTGGAGTTGAGAGAAGAATTTGAGTGAGTTACTATAGTAGCAGGTGGATGATGGGACACGTGTGGAGGAATGGGATACACAGAAGTAGATGACTCACCTGGTTCATTCCTTAAAGGATAAGAGTGAGTGGATATAGGCCTATGACTTGTATCAGTGGATGAGTTAGATGAAATGGGAATTAGTGCAGAGGGCAGATAACTTATTGGTTCATCTGACTCTACAGACTTGGAATTTGCATGAGGAAAAACTAACTCATCAAATATAACATCTCTAGAGATGTAGACACGGCCATTGGAGTCTAAACACTTATATCCTTTATGGTTTATGCTATAACCAAGAAAAGTGCATGGTGAGGATCTAAACTGCATTTTATGTTTGTTGTAGGGTCTTATATTGGGAAAGCATTGGCATCCAAATGTTTTGAAGGTTGTATAGTCAGGTGTAATGTTGAACAACACTTCTATTGGGGATTTATTACCAAGAATTGGTGTAGGAAGCCTATTGTGGATGTAGACAGCGGTGCGAAAAGCTTCATCCCAAAATTTTAATGGCATAGAGGCTTGAGCAAGTAAGGTGAGGCCGTTCTCAACGATATGTCTATGCTTTCGTTCGGCCAAGCCATTTTGCTCGTGGGTTGTGGGACAAGGATGCCTATGAACTATGCCACATTGGTTTAGGTATGGTGTAAAGGACCGGTATTCCCCCCCCCCAGTCACTCTGCAAGACTTGTATTTTGGTGCCTAACTGAAGTTCAGCTTCAGCTTTGAACAGCTGAAAAGTCTTTAGTGCATCAGACTTGTTTTTGAGTAAATAAAGCCAAGTGAACCTAGTGTAGGCATCTAGAAAATGGATATAATACTTGTATCCATTGAGAGATGTAGTGTGGGAAGGACCCCATAGATCTGTAACTACAAGTTGCAGAGGTTTATTGTATTCTGTCATGGAAAATTTTGGAAAGGGGAGTTTGTGAATCTTACCAAGACAGCAAGCAGAGCAAATAGAGAATTGTTCTTTATTATTGACAGAAATATTACAAGAGTGAAGAACTTGTCTAACAACTTTTTCACTAGGATGACCTAGCCTATTGTGCCATAAAGAGTACAATGAAGTGCTAGGATTATTACAATTAGAACATTCAGAACTCAGGACATTGGCTTGAAAAGAACAACACTGATTGCTGTCTGGTTGATCAGGAACAGAAGTTGTGTTTGAAGTGGGAGGGGGCTGGAGCTGAATATGGTCAAAAGAATACAGGCCATTCCTGTGAACACCAGTCAGGAGAGTGGTTCGAGTTACCTGGTCCTTAACAAGACAGAAATCAGGGTGAAATTCAAAGAACACTTTGTTATCCTTAGCAAACTTGGATACACTAAGCAGATTTTTGGTGATTTTTGGGACATGAAGCAAGTTGTTAAGGACTAAAGAGTGATTAGAACTAGTAAGAATTGAAGAATTACCAATATGAGAGATGGACAAACCTGTGCCGTCGCCCACAAAGAGATTCTCTTGGCCATTGTAATCAGCTCTATGCATCAGATTTTGCACATCAGGAGTGCAATGATTTGTTGCACCAGAATCTGGGTACCAGTTTGGATCTGTAGGTGCAACAGCTGAATTTTGAGCCAAGTTAGCCTGAGGTTGTTGTTGAATATTGGTATTAGCACCTGTGAAACTTTTATCAAATCGATAAAAGCAGTCTATCGCACTGTGGCCAAGTCGGTGACAGAGCTGACATTGAATCCTAGAAGGTGGAGGGGGAAACCTGGTTCCTCTGCCCATAAAAGCTCCTCCACGAGAGTTAGAACCTTGCTGATATGATGAAAAACCAGTTCCCCTGGGAGTTCCAGCAGTATATCCACTTCTAGGAGAATTAAAAAATGGCTGTGAGAAGCTTCGATTTGGCACAGGAGGCTTCATATTTCGATTGAACTGAGCATAATAGGCTTCAAGACTCGGTTCTTGTTCAAGAGAGAATTCAACATCAGTCTTGACAAGATTGGCACTCATTTCTTGTTCAGGATCAATTTTCTCAATTCTTGATTCAGACGATAGAAGCAAAGCTTCGATTTCTGCGACAGTATATCCCTCTATTCTAGTGTTGGAGGAAATTATGAATGTGTCATATTCACTGGGAAGACCTTTGAAGATTGCAGATATATGATCACGATCATTGAGTTTCTCTCCTACACTGGCAAGAAGATCGACAGTTTGTTTGACTTTCAGCAGATACTCATTCAGCGACATCGATCCTTTGCGAAGATTTTGAAGCTTCGTTCGAAACTCCAGTATCTTTGATGAGACTCGCAGAGCAAAATACTTCTCCAAGGCGCTCCAGATCTGACGAGCGGAGTTGCATCCGACCATCCGAGTTAAGAGACTTTCAGTCATTGACGACAGAAGCCATGAGACTAGGAGTTGATCTTGCACCTCCCAGTCAGTGAAGGCAGGATTGTAGTTGCCATTGGCTTTGTCTGTATCATTCAAGAACTGTGGAGGAGGAGCTGAATCTTGAATGAATTTCGTCAATCGATTTCCTCGTATGGCTGCCAAGACCTGTTGTTTCCAAAGAAGGAAGTTATGATCGTTAAGTTTAATGGAAATCGAGTGATTAAAATGAACAGGAGCGTTCTCATCTGATGCTCTGTTTTGATTTCGGTTTGAGGCATTGATCGGATTTCCACCATTTACATTCGATCCAGGACCAGAGGTTGCCATATTCGCCATTAATGGTGGAAACTCTAGCTCTGATACCATGTTAGGAGACTTGTATCTCCTTGACATTGTTGCAGAAAGAAGAGAAGCATAACCAAAGGAAGTAAAAGAAACAGAGCAACAAAGAACAGAGAGAGAAAAGATAGAGAAAAGATGAAGAAGACAAAGAAGTGTCTTATTGATTATACTGGGAATCAAGTACAGAATATATACACATGATACAAAGCATGGAAGAGAGTTAGTTAAGATCAAACAGAAATAACAGAATGTGACAGCTAATCAAACTAACTCTAACAACCATAACCGATTCCCTTAACAAAGGCCATTGGCCAAGATGATGAGAGAAATGGGTGAGATATATGGATACATATGAATGAAGGGACATCATCCGGAAAAAAAATCACCTCTCCCCAATTTTCCTATCCAACTCCTTTTAGATATAAATCATCACTAATTTAGTTTTAGTCCTAATAAATATTATCACTAAAAACACATTTAAGTTTCGTTAAGTATGCTATATTACATTGTATTGTATTGTATAATATTATATTGAATTGTATTTGATACAATATTTTTGTATAAAACTATATGTAGTATTCACTTTTATGAATACTTAAATATATAATATCTTAGTATAAATTAAAATTTAACATAGTATTATATAAAAATATGATATATAATCTAATTCAATATAATACGATACAATACAATACGATTTAATACAACGTAACAAATAAGCCCTTAGTCACAACAAATAATTATTTTTGTGACTAATATTTTTAGCAACGTACTTTTTAGTCACAACATAGAAATATATAATGAATTATAATTAGTTATAATTTTCACTTTTAATCACAAGTTTTGTTTTGACTAAAAGTAAAAAAATTTATAATGCGTACAAAATTTATCTTAAGAAATATATTTTTAATATTTATTCATAAAATTATATGTTTTATTTTATTTAGAAAATAAACTAGTTTATATTTATTTCAATATCATTAATTATTATTAAAAAGACAAATATTATATATATTTGTCCCCTGAACCTTCGATACTATGTGATCTTGCTCTCTAAAATATATTACTTGTTAAAAATTCTCCCTAAAATGTAACAGTTACATGATTATGTCATTTCTGTTAAATTTTAAAGTTATAATGATCTATTAATTCTGAAAAAATTAATAAAATTATTAAAACACTTGAGAAAAATATTAAATTAATTAGAAAATATTAAGTTTACTTAGAAAATCTAAATTATTCCTAAAAAAAAATATTTTTAAATTTTATTTTATTTATAAACACGTACCTTAAAAAATTAAAGTAAAATTATTAAAAATCTAATAAATAATTCAAACAAACTAAGCTTTTTTTAGAAAAAATAATTAAGCTTATTTATATTTATAAAGTCATATCTTAAAAAATAAATAAAAATATAAAATTATTTTAAAAATAAGTAATAAATTAAACTAAAAAAAATATTATGTTTACTTAAACAAATTAAAAATTTTGGAGCAAAAAAAAAAAAAAAAAACTTAAACTTATTCTCCTAAAATTTAGTTTTTACAAAATTAAATTTTTAAAATATATTTTTTTATATCTAAATAGATTTTTCATAAAAAAAAAAAAATTAAATTGCTTAATTAGTTTTAAAATTTTAATTTCCTTTTTAATTTTTTTAATTGTTCAAATGATTTTTTTAACATCTAAATTAATTTTTGAAGATTTATTGAAAAAAAATATTGAATCTTTCTCATTTTTAGTTTTAGGGTGTACGATTTGATAGTTTTTAAAATTGAGGGAGCAAAGTTGTTAATTTACAAAGACACATTAACATTTAAACGGAATAATACGATGGAACCTACAAAAAAGGTTACATATGTTTGAAAAAGTTAATAAATGAAGTAGAAAAAATCAAAATGGGTGGCAATTATTAATTGAGCATTGCTATTAGGTACTAGTGGTACTTAGTACTTTCTAGACATGTCGAGTTGCGATTGGCTGGCGATACTCTCTAAAAACTATTATATTAAATTATATGGTACCAAATACTTAATTGAATTAATAATAGTAATATTGACACATAAGAGACTTGTGCCTTTATCCATTTCTCTTATTAATTTGAGGGACAGGTTTGTATAAAAAAATTGGCGACAGTTGACGTTTTTCCTATCTTATGTAGTCTGTTTATTATGATTTGGTGCAGGTTGGGTGGATGTATGGGTCAACGACAGAAGATATGAATACTGGGCTTTGTATCCATAAGAAAGGTTGGAGATCTGCTTTTTGTGTACCAGATCCACCAGCTTTTCTTGGATGCACACCTACTAATGGGCCTGGTTCTATGATCCAACAGAAAAGATGGGCCACAGGCCTTCTAGAAATACTAGTAGGGAGAAACTGCCCCATTTTCTTCACTATATTCGACAAACTTCAATTCAGACAATGCTTGGCCTATCTTTGGGTTCTCCTTTGGGGGTTCTGCTCCATTCCTGAGCTTTGCTATTCTCTTCTACTAGCCTATTCTATTATTACCAACTCCCAGTTATATCCTCAGGTAACCACAATGCTCTTTCATATTTCAAGTTATAATTATAACAAGCTAAATCTATTAAGACATGTTACAATTATAGATATTTGTTCTATTTATTACTAGTTCTGAATGTGTGAAATTAAATGTAGAGCCAAGAACCAACGTTCATCATTCCAATATCGATATTTGTGGTGTACAATCTATACACAATATCAGAGTACATTGCCACTGGACAATCAATCAAAGCGTGGTGGAACAATCAGAAAATGACAAGAATAATCTCAATGGGCCCTTGGATTTTGGGAGTAATTGGTGTGATACTAAAGCTTATAGGAATTTCAGAGACAGTATTTGAAGTGACCAAAAAAGACCAATCAACTTCAGGTACTATTAGTGATCATGATGATCATATAAATGCTGGGGTTGGTACATTCACCTTTGACGAGTCACCAGTCTTTGTGCCGGTCACAACCTTATTATTGGTCCAACTCATAGCGTTGGCTATGGCATTTCTAAGGTTGAAACCGCCAGTTCGCAGTGGTGCAGGTCACGGCTCAGGGGCTTTGGAGGTCTTTTGTAGTTTGTGGTTGGTATTGTGCTTGTGGAATATCTTGAAAGGGTTATTTGGGAAAGGAAAGTATGGCATTCCCTTCTCCACCATTTTTAAGTCTGCAGCTTTGGCATTGCTTTTTGTAGCCTTCTGTAATAGAAGGAACAACATTTAGATTGTTGGTTTAATTCAATCACCTTCCTTACTTATATGTGTGCTGTCTATTCCTAAAAGATGTTATCTATAATATTCATGGTTAATTTTATATAAAGACTGAGAAATAATTCATTTGTAGAAGAATAATTTGTGTATGAATAATATTATTTCAGAATTTCCCGATATAATTATACATTGATTCAAGGATTGCAACTATAATTTGGAGTGGAAATGAGTGAAATTTTTATAATGTTTATAATGGGTCAAACCAGAGGTGAATAGCATTAAGATAAATGTAGATGCAGCAATTTTTGAAGAGCAAAATCGTTTTGGTGTGGCGTGGGTAATTCGGGATCATAATGGTTTTCTATTGAATGCTCTAACAAAGCTTTTTATTGGATCAGCTCATCCGACGGTTGTTGAGGCGATAAGCTTTCGTGAAGCATTGAGTTGGCTAAAAAAACATCCAGTGCATACGGCCATTATTGAAACCGACTGTTTGTTGGTGGTTCAAGCCTTGAGAAGTACTATTCATGCAAGTTCTTTATTTGGTGAAATTATTTCTGATTGTAAGATTTTACTTACTCAAGTTAGTAACGTTTCTTTTAATTTTGTGAAACGGTCAGCTAATATAGTCGCTTATGAGTTTGCTAGAGCTTCTATGTTACATCCTGGTCGTGTTTTCAGTATGGGAAATATCCCAACTGAGTTGCTTCCTAGTGTGGTTGCTGAATTTGAAGGATAAATAAAGTTGAATTTCCTTTCAAAAAAAAAATAAATAAATAATAATTAAGTGTGACAAAATAATATTTTTGTCAAAAAGTAACACATAAGAGGTTACATCATAGATGAATGGTAAATTATTGAGAAATGATGATCGCAAACTTGTGTAACTGAGCATTCCATTATCACTTTTAAATTAGTAAAAGGTATTACTAATTTTGTTTGAATGTGAATGAATGATAATTATTAAAAATATAACTATTGTAGACTTGATTTTTTTATTTATAAGGTGTATAATTGATCCGGAATCTAGTGAGAGTAGTTTGGAAAATTTTGAAGAAAAAATAACAAAAGTTGAAAAATATACGTAACCAATTTTTTGAATGTTTGAGATGTTTCTAACAGCTAAAAAACCCCTAAATAACCTAATTAATTTCATGAATGCCCAGTTTATGATTCGTAATAGTCAAGGGCTTTATGATGGTCATTCATGTTCAAATAGGAGTGAATTCTCTATAAATAGTGACCACTTGTTCACTTGTGAGACACTTGTTGAAATCACTTGTTTGGTTAGAACCTTGTGATGATATGCTCATTTATAGAAACTACACAGAGTATATGAAGCTTGATAAATTCTAAAAAATATTCTTAAATTTTCCAAAGTGTCCACACAAAGGAAGAAATGACTTTTAGGACAAAAGTCCTTAACCTTGTTTAAGCCTTTGAGAATTTTTTTTCTCTTCTTTGTGGTCATATATAAAGTGTGATGTATTATTGCAATGAGTTGTAATCTATTTTTCTTCTACTAATGTAATCATGATGTTATACGTTTAGTGTATTTGATTATAATCCTCATATTCCCTCTTGTAAAAAAATTCTCGCAACAAAATTTTTAGGTATTGTAAAAATGAAGAACATTAGGAAAATGATTTAGCTAGAGATAAGTACATTAAGTCTATTATACATTTCTAACCGCGCAAAATTCTATTATGAATTTAGTTAGCTTTCAGTCGTAAAATCCCTTATCAAGTCCATGTATATAAATAAAGAATTTCAACTCAACTGAGTTAGTTTAGCAGCTTAAACCATTTCCACAATTCATTCTACCTCTATCTCTCTCTCTCTCTCTCATCAAGAACACAAAGCTTCAAGTTTTAGTATAGTATCAGAGTTATGGCTTCCAATCAACCAAAAGCACCAAAAAAATGCTTAACCGACAACACCAGTACTAGCTCTAGAAGCTCCTCCAAATGTCTTACCAAACAAAAACTTACTTCCACTAAATCTCAAACTCAATCAGTCGAATTACACATTGTGGAGATCTATATTCTTGCGGCTGTTCGAGGTTACACTCTTGAGGGCTATCTCCTTGGCGAAATTCCGCCACCACAATAGTTTCTTGCAAATAACATTCACATCCCTGCATTTCAGCAATAGTTTCGTTTTGATCAATTCATTATGCAATGGTTATGAATTCAATATCTAAGGCAATGTCATTAAATATTTGAAGGGTAGAATGGTAAATTTGTCCCTTCTCGATGTAGATCATCTATAGAAGATCTTTGACTATTTGGATTAGAACGATGGATAATTTATAGTATATCTATATCTTGCTACATACAGAGCGTTCTATATGATTAAGAATGCAATTTCAAATCTATAGTGGCGCAATAGGTTAGAGAATGTACTTATTAGTAAATTCTAGTTCTACTTATTAAAAGCTTGATTATATAGGCCCATGGTCCCTACACTATTTGAGATAATACTGCTTGCAGACTCAGTTAATTAGTTTTAATTAATCAATTATAATTCTAAAATTAGATTATGTCTTATTTATAAATTTTCACTAAGCAATAGCTTAATTGTGAAGAAAAGAGATTAGGGATTTATTTGTTAATTAAGAGACTTTGTTAAGTCTAATTAATGAATAAGTTGAATGCTAATTTTATTTGATAATTAATTATAATTATTAAATAAATAGTTTTGACATTTATAGGATTGCAATTAGAAAATATGGCATTATATTGAAAGAATGGATAAATAGTTGAAATAAAGTGGCAAAATTGTAACTAGTGAGGCTCATTAAGTGGTCGGCCACTAGAAGGGATTTTTACCCATTATTTTATTCTTTTTTAATTCATATAATTAAATTCTAAACTCTAGTTGAAATACTATAAAAGGAACATGAAGCTCTCATTCTCATCAAACCCACTTCAACCAACCTAAACCTAATTTTCTAACTCTGTCAGACAACTAGTAGATGAGAGACTCCTTTCATAGTGATTTTAAACCTTCTTGTTGTTCTTCATCATATTCGAGCCTTAGTGATAGAGTACCATGCCCACGCATATCAAATCAAGTACTCAATCATAGTGCGGAAGACGGTGGTTAACCAAACTGAAGGAGAAAGAGATCCAAGCTCAGATCTTGTTATTACTCTGTGACAAAATAAAAGAACAAGGGTTAGAGCTTTGAGCGGAAGGAGGCATATTATTCCGCTGCCATCAATATAAAGTTTTCTAAACTCTTATGTGTTTAATTTTATTATTTTAGAGAATTCATATTTAGGGTGTTAATCAACATACATGTTAGTAAATCTAGATCCTTGTAAAATAAGTTCCAACAAAACTGTCAAAGCTTGACCGATATCTGGACGATATTGACTCAACTCTACGCTACCAAATACAAAGCAAGAATTCTCCAAATTCGTGGTCTTCTGCAATCCACGAAGAGAGGATCAATTTCGATCAACGATTACTTCTTAAAGATGAAACATTATGCAGATGCTTTAGCAGTAGCAATAGATACATCTTGGCAAGATACCATGAAAACTGATGTTTCTGAACATGATAATTTGATTTTCCTTTCTTTTAATAGGGAGAATAAAGAAACCTATCAAAAAGTAATGGAACAATGTATAATTATTTTATCTTAAGCCTTAAAATTTATAGGGTTAGCTTGTTTGGCTTTCTTGCTCATTATATTATCGTGTTTCTTTTGTAAATTATATATTTGGATATCTTCTAAGTATAAGGGTTATAAACAATTTGAATTAGAATCTAATTAACCATTGAACGTAGGATTAGTCTAGAATTGTATTATGTGCAGTGTCGTATATATTATCTTTTATAAGTTTCTCTTTAAGTTAATGAAATATTAGTCTAAAGTATAATTTTAAAACTAATAACAATAATATATTTATCAATCATAAAAAAAATAATTAAAATTAATATATATTATCTTAGTTTAAACTGATGAACGTTTATAAATAAATATAACTCCAAAAATTTGTAAATTTTTCATATTCCAATTGTTTTAACTATATATTCTGAAATTCTTAGTGGTGAAAAGCCATTTAAGTATTTTAGAATGTGGTCATGACACACACAGTTCTCAGGGATTGTCTCTAAGATCTGGCAGCAGCAAATTAAAGGTACTCTTGTGTACTAGCTGGTGACCCGACTGAAGATGCTTAAATAGAGCTAAAGAAGCTAAATAAAAAATCATTCTCAGACATTAAGGCAAAGGAAATAAAAATAAAAAATTTACTCACAGCCTACCAAGAGGAGTTACAAAAGGACCCTTTCAATAATGAACTGCAGCTGAAGGAAAAAAAACACCAGGGAGGCCTACATTCAAGCACAGAAGGATTTGTATTCTTTTTTGCAACAAAAAGCTAAGGTCAACTGGGTTAAAGGGGGTGATGACAACACTGCATTTTTTCATGCCATCATTAAAGATAGGAGAACGCAGAATCGAATTTTATCCATTGAATCCAAAGAAGGAACAAGATGTGAAGACCCAGAGCAAGTGACTGAGGCATTCCTAGCTTAATTACTACAAAAGCTTGCTAGGAAGGAATCTTAGCAACAAGAAGCAAGTGAAGAGTAACATTATGAGTCAGCGACCACTGGTGACATGTGAACAGGCTGAAATGTTACTTAGGGACATTACAAAAGAAGAGGTCAGAGAAGTTTTATTTGGGGTTCCTAGATCTAAAGCCCCAAGCCCAGATGGTTACTCAAGCTACTTTTTTCAGGAGAACTGGGAAATTATAGGAGATGATCTCTTTGGAGCAGTGTCCTCATTTCTTTAGTCTGGTCAGCTCCTCAAAGAAATAAATTCTATTGCTATTACACTTATTCTCAAGATTAAGTGTCTAAATACAGTGAGTGATTATAGACCTATTGCTTGCTACACTGTCATCAATAAAATAGCAACAAAGCTGATATGTTCTAGACTCAAACACATCTTGCCAGACCTTATAGCTCAGAATCAAGGGGGGTTTGTCTCAGGTAGATTCATAGCTCACAATATAATGATATGTCAGGATTTAATCAGATATTTTGGGAGAAAATCGACCAAACCAGGATGTGTGATAAAGCTTGACATTCAGAAGGCCTATGACACCCTGGATTGGGACTACCTGGAAGAAATCTTGCAAGCTTTCAAGTTCCCTCACAAGTTCATAAAGCTTATTATGACTTGTGTAAGAACTCCTAGATACTCATTAATGTTCAATGGCACTATGCGTGGTTATTTTGAGGCTAGCAGAGGCTTAAGGCAGCGAGATCATATGTCTCCTCTGCTCTTTGTTCTTGAAATGTAATACCTATCCAGGATCTTGAAGAAAGCAGGGGCTAAAGAAAAGTTCAAATTCTTTGAAAGGTGTAAAGATCTCAATCTTAACCACCTATGCTTTTGCAGATGATGTGATCTTATTCTGCCATGGTGACTTTAAAAGTATCTATTGTATGCTGCATGCTTTGAAGTTGCTCTCTAGCTCATCTGGACTACATCCAAACCCTTCGAAATCAGCAATTTATTGCTGTGGTATGGAAGAAAGAGAGGTTCAAAGGGTGGTAGATATTTCTGGTTTTAGTAGAAAGGAAACTCCCTTTAAGTACCTTGGCATTCCAATATGTGCTAAGAGAATTTCAAGCAAAGAGTGTGCTTTCTTGGTGGAGAAGATGACAACAAGAATATAAGGGTATAGAGTTCAAGGAACATTTCATATGCTGGCAGAATTGTGTTAATCAATTCAGTTTTGTTAGCTATTTATTCATATTGGAGTCAAATAATGATCTTACCAAAGAAGATTATAAAGAACATTGAAGCCATTTGCAGGGCTTTTCTTTGAAGGGCCAATACATGTTACAAGGGGTAGGTCTTGTTGCATGGGATTCAGTATGCCAGTCTAAAATAACAGGGGAAATTGGGTTTAGAATGGTGGAAGATTGGAACCTAACAGTTATAACAAAGTATATTTGGGCAATAGCAAATAAAGAAGATAAATTATGGATCAAATAAGTGCACGATGTGTACATTAAAGGGGAAGATTGGTGGAGTTATCAAGCTCCACTTCAAGCAAGCTAGTATTGGAATAGAGGATTGTGGCAGCCAAGGAAACAGCCAGGCAATCCATGGATTTTCATCAGCTGATGAGAGAAAGTAAGTTTTAAATTTCAAGAGCTTATAAAATGGTCAGACCCTAGGGAGAAAAGGTGCAATGGTCTCAGATTGTATGGAGCAGATTGAATATGTCCAGACATAGTGTAAAGACTCAGTTTTGACCGAGTCAAATATATATATAAAATAATAATTAAATAATAATATATATGTATGTATAAAAAAACAAAACAAAAAAATAAATAACAGACCCCCCCCCCCCTTCGTCCCCCTCTCTCTCTCTCTCTCTCTCTCTCTCTCTCTCTCTCTCTCTTTCTTACTCTTCAAAATACAAAAAAAGAAAACCCACAAACCACCATTACCACCACACTTCGGCGACCCACCTCCAGCCACCGCCCAGCCCCACGCGCCGAACAAATCGAAAGCCCAAGTGCCAGTGACCTCACCCCCCAAGCGGAGCCGCTTCTTTCACCGCCGTTAGCTCGGGATCGCAAGTCAAAGTTTGGGGGTTCAAACTTTGAACGGATTTTCCGGTCACCTCCGGTGTCTGTTTGACGAGACGTCTTCACCGCTAAACTCAACTCGTCGAGGAGAAAAACTTACACTAAACCATTTTGCCCGGCTCGCTACTTTTTTTGGTGATATTTTTGTAGCTCCGCCCCTTTTCAGTGACATTCTGGCAACATCGTGTACCGTTTTGACAAACGGGTGGCATGAGTGTTATCTACTCATTGAGGTGGTCATTTTGATGTACACTACCCCTATTTTCGGCGACGTTTCCGGTACACCGATTTTTTTTTTTGATGAATTAGAAAGTTTATATTGCTCACAATCAACTTTACAAACTATAGGCACCTATCAAGATCCTTAATCGGCTATTCATCAGCTTTTCGGAAAATACTTACATGTTAGATCAATTTACTCTATACTTCCTTTATACTTTCTTTTCTTTTTCTTTTATTTACAAATGGTGAAACCACACTTGGTCTATTTCTTTCACCTTCTTCAGCCAGCAGAGAGAGACTCTTTGTTTGACAGCCACCTTAGTTTGTTGCACCATGCAATCAGCTTCCACCTGCTTTCCTTCCCACACTTTAGAGTTTCGTGCTCTCCAAATTGAGTACACTAAACCAGTAACAGAGGGTACGCGGATTTTTACCGCCACCGATTGTTAATGTGCACCATTTAAGTGAGGTTTCGGAACCCCAAATTTTAAATATAATCATATTATATGTCGTTGGACTCGGTTTTGAATGTAGAATGCGATGATGATAATTATTTAACCATTTGATGATATAAGTGAGAGTAATATGTAAGATTGGACTAAAAAATTAGAGCTCGGGACTTGAGAGCTTAAGATCGTCTTTTGGAAAAAATTTAACGACTCAGGAGAGGTAGGGACTCAACTTGATTATTGGACTTGATTTTTATAAGTGTTTTATAACATGGGACATATTCCAATTTTTATGATTTACAAATTGTTTGAAAAATTAAAAACTTAGTCTGCATATTTTTCTGGATGGTTGTGGGGCACTGAGTGCCAAATATATTTTTGTGTACAAATGTTAATGCCGGTTATAATTTTTGAGTTTATTCAAAATACAGCTATTATGCTGCCGAATTTTCTAAAAAATAAAAAGGAATATGTTCTTTTGTTATGCTTATAATTTGTCTACCTTGGTTATACTGATGAGAGCCATGTTGATCATGTTCGGTGCATATTGTTGTTTCACGACCTAGTCTCTGTGTCATCATAGGTAGATTAGGTGTGCACTCACCTGTAGGTGAAAGACCTAGAATCTGTACAGGGAATGAATTAAATCTGAGCCCCGGTACTATGGTGGATATTAGGTGCGACTACCCAATTTTGGATGTCATTTTCGATGATTGGTATTGAGAGCTAGGGGTCTAGTGGACGGTGTGATATGCATTTGACGTTTGATTTGTGATTATTTGTGGTCTCTCTACTTTGTTTATACATTTTGATACTGGTGATGAGATATTTTATTTTTATAAAGCTAACCATGCATGCAGGAATTTTATTAAACCAAGGGTCATTTGATATTAGTTGTTTTTCTACTGGGCTTTGTAAGCTCACCCCTATTTTTTCCCATTCTAGGAACTCAGTTTGATGCTAGTGGATGAAGATGGTACCGTTGGGAAAGGAAGTCGTTATTAGTTTAGTCTTATTCTACTCTTTAGTCTTCTAATGAAACTGATTTTGTATTTAAGCTGAAATGGATGGTCTGGATGACTTAAATTAGCTATGTACTAGAAATGAGGAATGATGGATGCTAGGTATTATTTTGGTATTTTATTGACTTATTAAATCTATCTATTCGGTGATTACATAATTGTGGGAATATTATTGTTCTTTTATATTGATGAGTGGTCCTGATTTTGTTACTAATATTTTTTTATTAATATAGGAGTTAATCTATTACTTTTAAATTAGTATTTTGTAATATAAATTAAAGAATCATTTATAAGCTTTATCTTCCTACAAGGGTCAAAGTGTGACTTTTGACTTCCCAAGTTATCATATCTGCCACGGCCTAGGGCTGGGGTCGTGACACATAATTTCTTCTTATGGTTAGCAGTGCAAGATCAGTTAAAGACAAGGTGTGAAAAATCAATATAACTGCAAAAGACATACACTTGTTTACTCTGCAGGACTGGTAAGGAGAACTTCGAGCATCTCCTTTTTAGCTGCAATGTTGCAGCAAATTGCTTACAACAAATTAAAGAGTGGGTTCATTAGAGGGTTGTGTCATTTTCACTTCTTAGACTAGTGAGGTGGTTGCAAAGAGACAAGACAAATAGGTTTAAAACTAAGATTTATGTTGCTGCATTAGCAGCCTTAGCCTATAATATTGGCAAGCTCGGAATGAAATTCCGTGGAGTGGAAAAAATGTCCAAACTAGTCATATAGTAGCTAGCTAGAACAAAAACAGATATTTTGTATAGAGTTAAAAGTGTTTAGCCTAAAAGAGTTAGTGCTAAGAATAGAATATGCTTTGAGAATTTGTAATAGAAATATACATACACGATGTCATTGTTGTACTGCTAGTAGTTTTTTTGTTTTTTTCTCATGTCTCTACTTTGAGATGTTTAAGTTGTAATTGGTTATATATTATATTTGGAGTAATAATAATCATGCTAATTCATAAAAAAAAAACAAAAACAAAAAAACAAAACAAAAAAAAAATTGTTAATTTTAAGGTTTATTCTTATAATAAAAAAAGTTAAATTATATATGATTATTTCTTGTATTATTTAAAAATAAATTATATAATACCTAAAATAAAACAAAATTTGCGTGCTTTATATATATTTATATATAAGGCTTCCCCTCTATACTAGTACCTCTGGTCATCTTCTCCTCCAAAGAAAAAAGAACTAATGGCCACTACTCGAAGAAGCAACTCAGAAGTCGAGTTTCATGGTGATCATGACCATCATGAACTACTACTACTTCCTCCTCTGTGCGAGAAAATCCCAGTCAAAAACACTCTAAACAAAGCTATTAATCTCACAACCCTACTCCTCCTCATCTCCATCCTTCTATATCGTCTTCTTCACCTCTCTGAACATGGCTACCCTTGGCTCTTCGCCTTCTTATCCGAGTCCTGGTTCACCTTCGACTTCCTCCTCAGTCTCAACACTAAGTGGACCCCACTCGATTTCAAAACTCACCCACAAACACTCTTACAAAGGTACTTATATTATTATTTATTAGATTATATATAATTGATAATAATACATGACGTACTTGTATATATACATATATATATACATAAAACTACCAGGGTGAAGAGAGATGAGGTACCAGCGGTGGATATGTTCGTGACGACGGCGGACGTGGGTTTGGAACCACCCATAATGACAATAAACACTGTGCTGTCACTCATGGCGGTGGAGTATCCACCTCACAAGCTGGCTTGCTACGTGTCAGATGATGGTTGCTCCCCTATCATCCTCTACTCTCTCATCCACGCTTTCCAGTACGCCCGCATCTGGATTCCTTTCTGTAAAAAATACGGTATTCAAGTCCGGGCACCTTTTAGATATTTCTCTAATGACGACGCCGTTTTGCCAACTGCTCAACATCGTGGTGTTAAGGGTAATTATAACTTCGCCCAGTTTCAACGGGAATGGAAAAATATGAAGGTACCTACATTTTTCTGTCGTTTTATTGTTATTGAAATGATTAAACGACAGTTAGTTAATTAGTTGATTTCTTGTGCAGGAGGAATACGGAAAGCTTAAAGAGAAGATAGAAAAGGTTGTGAACGGAACTGTCCCTTTCGATTGTTCTGGAGAGTATGCCGATTTCGCATATGCACACAAAAATGACCATTCTAGTATAATAAAGGTTATTCTTTATCACTTAATTAATTATATATTGTATACTATTTATGATATTATATATATATTTATATATAATTTTGAATGTGAAGAATTGAAAAAATAATTTAGATGACAAACTAAAGGTTTTTTTTTTTTTTTTTTTTTTTTTTTTTTTTTATGAACTATAATGTATTATATCTTACTGTCTAAAATTTAAAGCTTTTTTTTTTCTTTTGGAAGACTTTTTTCTTAATTTTCATTAATTTTTTCAATTAATTTCTTGAAAATAAAATTATTTTAATAGATAAATCGTAAGCAAATAATTTAGAATGTACAATTAATTATCATAAAACAATTTTTGAAATTATAATTATATGTATGGTATTAATTTAAAAATAATAAATTAATAAGCGCAAACTAACCATTATTAATGGTCAAATATAATTCTAAGATGGGAATTCACTCAACAAATTTTAATGAGGTCAGTTTTTCAAACTAATAATAATAACAATATTAAATAATGTAATGAATTAATTGATTGATTAAAAATAAGTGAATGAGAATTTACAAACCATATTCCTCCTAATTAATTTTATGTTTGATATATATATCAAGTAGCTAGCTAGTAGGAAGATAAGTAGATAGAATTTGGTTGTTTCATGTCATAAACAAAAGCAAAATTAGGAAATATGGCTAGAATTTAAACAACGGATCTAGAAATTATTTGTCTCCATCTTTACATTGAAATCAACAATAAATATATGTGGTCCAATAAAATTAACACCACATAGTTTATTAATTAGTATAAGTCAATTGAAAGACTAACACAAATGGAATACATTATCCCTTTCAAAAATAAAATGGAGTACATTTGTAATATCAACCCATATAAAATAATATCAACCCATGTTATGGTGCCCCCCACCCCTCACCCCCCTTCTATATATATATATATATATAAAAAAAAAAAAAAAAAAAAACTTTGTCCAAGCTAGAGAAATGATTGTAACACTAATTATTCTTTTTTAATTACAATTTTCTACAATATAAAACAATAGATCTGTATATTTATATAAAGAAATTTATAATTCGCAAATATATTTAAATTTTTGTACACCTATATTTTTATAATTTTAATTAATTGTGAAAATAACTCTAGCTAGATTAACCTCAATCATACCACTTAAAAAATATCTATAATTATATTGAATTAAAAAAAATCAAAGAAATATTAAGGTACCCAATATGGAGTAGATGTCATACTATTATATATTATTGTAATTTAATATAGTAGTGGTGTTTATCCAATTCAATCCGCACTATTTTACTCGTGTTGTGCTGATTTCAAATTTTAGATTCAATTCAATCAGAGTAATAGCTTAAATCTAATGTAATCCGCAAAAGTGGTTATTTTTTATTCATTACTTTTTAATATTAATAGATTATTTAATGCTTACTAAAAAAAATATTTTATTCACATAACTAACAACGAAGTAAAATAAATTATTAAAGTTTTATTTCTCCAAAAAAAAAAAAAAAAAAAACAAAAAATATATATAATAAATTCAAATGAAGAAAAAAAAATTGCATGTAAAAAAATATTTAATTTTATTGTAGACTATATATTTTCCTTATATATAAGAATGAAATACAAATTTGATTTATTAAGTTTTGAAATATATTTGTATCATATGTATTAAATTTTTAAATTACTATTTTGTATATTAAAATAATAATTTTATATATAATTTTTTTTAAATATATATAAATATATGTAGATTGGATTGAATTAGTTAATTTACGTCAATCAACATCTAATACGCCCAAATGCGAATTTGAGTTTTTTCAATCCACACAAGTACATATATCTGCCCATTAAAGATTGAATGAGATTAAATCGTACGGATTATATTAAGTATTTTATGAACACTCCTATATAAGACTATAAATATTTTAATTCAGTAAGTAATTGATATAGAAATAACTTAAATAAGATATCATCTCTTATTGAGCCTTAAAGTATCTAATAATAATATTATATAATTAATATACATGATAAGATAAAGGTCATTTTGTATCTTACAAAAGTTATTGATTTAACCATTTATTTTGTTAAAAACTAAATTGAATCATGTATTTTTTAAAATAATATTAAATAGTATCATTAACTGATTTTTTTGTAAAATAAAACTTAATAATTAATAACTTGACATAGAGGTGTTGTGACAAAACTAATATTATATTGTTTTTGCATCTAACTCGTGCTAGAAATCGTCTTCAAGTTGATGATATTAAAAAAAATTATTGAAAATTGAGCTTATGGTCTTATTTGTACTATTTTAAAAAATATGGAATTTATTTTGTGATTTAACAAAATAGATAGGGTAATCAATATATCTTTTACAAAATAGAGGATCCAAAGTAGTATTAACTCTACATAATATAATAAATTGACAAAATATAATTATATATATATTTTTCAAACAATAACTCATCAATTATATTTTGATCCAGACAAAAAAAAAAAACAAAGATAAATAACTATTAATCAAGAGAAAATGAAAGAAAGTTGCACAAGGGAAAAAATGGTGAGAATATACATATTACTTTTCAAAATGGTGTTACAACAATGATTTTCCACCATTTTATTTTTAGGTTATTAAATAGTGGTCTCCAAGGGAGTACAACAAATGAAATAGGGTATAGGAGATCATGGAGCAAGTGGTAGTGTTGCTGGCTTGCCACTTGCTACATATATGTATATAGTTGAGAAAGTGCTAGTTGTGTGGGTCGTGTTAGAATTTAAGTGTATATGTGAGAAAATAGTTTGTGATTGTAAGAGGTTTTATTTTAAAACTAATTAATAATATAGGAATAGTTTATAAATATATGGTATTATCTTCTTACATTTTTACATTTTAACAATATGAGATATAGGGAGCTCATCCTACCTAGTACTCTAGGGAAAAATAAAGTTCATGTTGGCTAGTTAGGCCAAGGAGAAACTCATCTTTTTCCAAATATATGAAGCCAAGGGGAAATCATCTTTTTCCTAATCGGAGAAGGAGAATTGTACCTCACATTTGCTACACAAAATGGAAAAGAAGCTTGCCTTTCCAAAGGATTATATACTTAATACTTAATTATACTAAAAATAATGCTAAATACCACTAATATCTTTTAATATTTCTTAGCTTTTTTATAAAACATTCTTAATTAAGTGACGTTTTCATTCTTTATTTTCTTATGGAGCTTGAAAATGACTTATTATTGATAATTAAATAATTATAGCATGACCTGATCAAAATATCAAGATCAGTATGATCATAATATAACTTCTTGAAAAGTTCTCATTTTATTTAATTTGATTTTCCCATTTAGGTATTGTAATAATTAATTAATATATATTTTGGACAGGTGATATGGGAAAACAAGGAAAATGACCCAAATAGCTTGCCTCATCTAGTTTATGTAAGTAGAGAGAAGCGTCCCGCTACACCACATCACTACAAAGCTGGTGCTATGAATGTTTTGGTAACAACCCACTTATTATTACTTCTTATGTACATACATCCATTAAATTATAAGAAAATTATATGATAATTAATTTATAATATTACAGACTAGAGTGTCTGGAGTGATGACAAATGCTCCATTTATGCTGAATGTGGATTGTGACATGTTTGTAAACAATCCAAATGTAATCCTTTACGCCATGTGTTCTTTCCTTGGTCTCAACCCTCGTGACTCTGCCTTTGTTCAATTCCCACAAGTCTTCTACAATGAATTGAAAGACGATCCTTTTGGAAACCAAATGGTTGTTAGTTTTGAGGTCAGTTTCTATGATTTCAAATATCACTACTATTCCCTTGTCATTTTATTTATTAAAAAAATATATATG
The DNA here is from genome assembly GCF_029168945.1 of Cannabis sativa. NCBI lineage: Eukaryota > Viridiplantae > Streptophyta > Magnoliopsida > Rosales > Cannabaceae > Cannabis > Cannabis sativa. Next base: position 40,261,975 of record NC_083608.1, on the reverse strand, counting down.
TTTAAATTATATATGATGCATGGTATGAGTTCTATCTATACTATATGCAGATTATTGGGCGTGGGATGGCAGGTATCCAAGGACTCGTTTACGCAGGAACTGGATGCTTTCATAGACGTAAAGTTATCTATAATTTCGATTTGGATAACGCTGATATTAAAGGTTTAATTTGCATGCCTTTTACACAAACACATTGATCACACATTTATATATATATATATATATATATGATTCTAATATCCAATATTCCTTTTTGATCTTCTGGCTCTAGGCAAAGAATTATTAGTTGATGAAAATGAGACCACGACATTTGGAAACTCCAAGGAGCTCATGGAATCAGTGGCTAAGACCTGTACAGAACCAGTAGTACTTTATGGGAAGAATAATATTGACACAATTATTAGTTCTCATCATCATCAAGATCTCTCAACTATGGTTCAAGCAGCACACCAAGTTGCTCGTTGTGACTATGAGCATGGTACCACTTGGGGTGCAAAGGTACTATATTGGAAATGCTAAGTTGTCACTATTAATATAATTAGTCAATAAAGAATTTCATCGATCAAAACTTTATATTTATTTAATTAAGTCTAAAATTAATGACGATGATGAGTAATATTGTAGGTGGGTTGGAAATATGGTTCGATGACAGAAGATGTCCTAACAGGAATGCAAATTCATGCCATGGGGTTGAAATCGGTGTCATGCATGCCAAACCCACCGGGGTTTATGGGCATTGTACCAACAAGTGGGCCCACATCAATGACCCAAGTAAAGAGATGGGTAACTGGGCTTCTTCAAATTTTGTTCAGTAGGAACAGTCCAATCTTCGCAACCTTGCACTCTAAGCTTCAATTCAGACAGTGCTTGATTTACACTTGGATTCTTATCTGGGGCCTACGCTCTATTCCTACACTATGCTACGCTATTCTGCCAGCCTACTGTATCATTACCAACTCAAGTTATTTACCTAAGGTATACATTACTTACCCATATCTCCACACAAAATTAATTAAATATGCTGCAAATAATAAATTTACGAGAAATACTAACTTACTAAGGGACATTTAAGCTGTGAATTATGTGTCATGTATTATTATTGATATATATAATTTAATATTAGATTATACACATTTTAATTAAATATATAATATATATATATAGAGAATTGTTAATCTACTCATCATAATAGGCATATAGTTATGGTGTTGGAGATTTTAAGGTACTTAATTAATAAAAATGTTCTAAATTTATTGATGTAACAACATTTATATGTGATTAAGATGAGTTCATAATTTGAAAAAATAAAATAATACTACTGCATAATTATTATAGGTATTATATTAGGTTAATGTATGCATGTAATGTTTAAAAATTAAAATATGCACATATCGTTACTCATTACCATAAATTTATGCATGTAATGTTCTCATGAAAATTTTGAATAATATTGAGTGACAAAAAAAAAAAAAATTAGATCCAAGCAAACTGTGGTAGGATACTCAAAATTTGAATTCTACTTTTAATAGCTTAAACTATTTAAAATTTTCTAAAATTTACTTGAGTCTTGTTGTTACTACACTCAATATTGTCATGAGATTAATATTTGTAAATCCACTATATAGGGTAAGATTTTTTATTTGATAATATTTTATTAAGTTTTACATCTATACTAATATATGCAGGTCAATGAACCAGCAATGTTGCTATTTTTAGCTCAATTTGTTATCGAAAATATGGAAACCTACCACTTTTATCGTAAATATGGCCAATCCTTTATTGCATGGTGGAACAACTTGAAAATGGCAAAAATAAATGCAACCACTTCATTGTTATTCGGAGTAGTAAGTTTCCCACTTAAGCTATTGGGAATTTCAGAGATCGTTTTTGAAGTAACACAAAAAGAATCTGATGATAAGACTAGGAGCAGTAGTACTACACAAGGCACTGAAAATTCAAAAGATAAGGAGGTTGTAAACGCTGGTAGGTTTACATTCGATGATTCTGCGTTGTTTGTGCCACCCACAACATTGTTGTTTGTAGAAGTAGCTGGATTGGGATTGAGCATGTGGGAGGGTGGACGAGATGAGGTAGGGCTTGGGGAGTACTTGGCTAGTTTTTGGGTGGTGATGTGCTTTTGGCCTTTTGTCAGAGGTCTTTTTGGGAAGGGCAAATATGGGATTCCCTTGTCTACTTTGTTAAAGTCTTTTTGTTTTTCATTTATTTGTGTACACTTGTGTAGATATGCTTCAGTTCTTGGCTAAGGCAAGGCCTACTAGATTTTATGGTCTAAATCAGTGAATTGCAGAATGTAGAGTAAGAAATTACAACACTTTTATTAATTTATTGAAGACTACTTACAATCTTTTAACACTTTGGACACAATGACTCTGACACTCTTACATTTTTACACTACTTTGGACTCTTTTTCTCACACTTGAACTCTCTTGCTCAAACTTACATCATAAGCACACACTTCATTTCTATTTATAGACTACAAAGAATGTATCTAAATATTTTTAGAATTTTCTAATTTACTAACTAATTAATCACTTTTTACTATTTTCTAAATAACTCTAAAACTTAGTTCAAGTCATTCTAAGTTTTCTCTAAAATTTTTAGGCGTGTTCTTGATTTCTCTTATAAATTTATTAGAATATTTTAAAATATTCCAACATATATATTCTAGATTTAATAATGACTCTTAATACTCTGTCTCATTATCAAATCTTTTTCAAGCTTCTTCTCGTTTGATAAGGTTTAGTTGATCTCTAAATATTGAAAATATAATTGTGCTTAAGCTTTTGGTGAATATATTAGCAACTTGATCATCCGTACTGATTTTTCGCATCTCTATTTCTTCTTGAAGTACTTTCTCTCTTAGAAAGTAATAATGCTCTTTTACATGCTTTGTTCTTGCATAAAATACTAGATTTTTAGCTAAACAAATAGTTGATTAATTATCATAGGACAATGGCACCGAGTAATTGAATGGTTAATATAAATCTTTTAATAATTGTATCAATCATGTGCTTTCTTGTACTACTATAGCAGCTGCTCTATACTCTACCTACGTGGATGATAATCACATAGTCTGTTTTCATTTGCAACACCAAGAAACAACTCCAATTCTAATCTTAAACAAATAACCAGTAGTTGATTATCACGTGTCATGATCTCCGGCATAATCTGCATCATAATAACTAATCAACTTGATCTCTCCATTATACTTGTATAGAAGCCCATAATCTATAGTGTCTTTAACATACCTCATTACTCATCAAATTTCTTCCAAAAGAGGTTTCTTCAATTTTTGCATGTATCTACTTAATACTCCAACTGAATAGGAAATGTCTGGACGGATTAATGTAAGGTAGATTAAATTATCTACAAGTTGACAATACATTGTATCATTTTTCAACTCTTTTCCTTAATGAGCCTAAAGTTTGTCATTTGCTTCCATGGGTATTGATATAAATGTTCAAGCAAGCATTCTAAACTTTTGCAATAAATCCTTTGCATACTTTTGTTGGTAGAGAAATAAACCTTTCTTGGTGCGATTACCTTCTAAACCCAGAAAGTGTTAAAGTTCTCCAAGCTCCTTTATTTGAAAACGCTGTTACGAATTTTTCTGTTTATTACGCAAGTGTACGTATCAAGTAGTATCTCACGCAAGTGAGGTCGAACCACAGGGAATTGGATTGAGTACTACTAAATTATAATTATGATTCTATTTGGTAAAATAATAAGTTGCAATTTTAAAAGTAAATAACTCAGAAATTAAAGAGAAAATAAACGAAGATTAATCAAGATGAGAGATTAGGGAGGTGAATCCTGTTGATAAGTTACCTATGTTAATGCCTAATTGCTATCCTTATCTCAATGTGAAAGACAGATTATAAATTAACCTAACTCTTTTCAGATCTTTTAGGTTCTAAATAATATGTTCTCTAATTAACTTCTTAATTAGATCAACACAAAATCAGCATTAAGCAATAATCTATTAGTCACTAGGCTATGTAAATACTTTCGTTTTACATCAAAACCTAGACTATCCAAATTTTAGCATTCCTAATTCTCACTTTTCAGATTTCGAATTAGGATCATAGAGCATGTAAAAGGTGATCAAGCTTGCACATGAAATTAAACACAAATAAAGATAGTATTCACACATAAGATGTAGGAATGGCAATTATTTATTAACTAGGCATAAACTTAAACAACATTCATCATCCTCCCTTATTGGGAAATTTAGTTCATAATAACTCTAAAAACATCCATGATTAATTCAGAAATAAAAACAAACATAAAGATGAATAAAAAGGGTAAAAGAAAGAAACTAGAAGGTGGTATCGCTCCGGGTCTTCAAGATAGCTTCCTCTCCACTTTGCCTCCACTATTAGGTCTGTTTTTGCTTGCCTTTGACCTTCAATGTCGTATTCCTTATATAGGGATAAGTGGTGAGCCTCCAATTGAGTGAAAAATCAAAATTAGGTCAAATCTGCGATTTCCGTACATAGTCGCGACTAGCATTTAAGCTGGTCGCGACTACAGGCAAAACTCGAAAAACCGAGTTTCTGCCTATCTTACGAAGTCGCGACCTGGGTCGCGACCAGGAAAAAGGGTCGCGACCAGGCTCATCAGAGGTCGCGACTACTGATGCTTCAGGAACCAAATTTTCCAATTTTTTCCAAGTTTGTCCCAGTTTTTCGCCATTTGACTGAATTCGAACTTTAACACCCCGAGAACCTGAAATAATGAAAATCAAGCGTAAAACTGCTCCAAAAGACACCAATAGACGAGATAATGCTAACTTTAAAGACCCGAAATATAGGTTAATTATAACCTAACAAACGCACTGATAGATTCTCCTTTGTTTTATGAATTCTACTTCATTGTCTCCAGTGATGATGAGATTGTATACGTATACCAACACCACTAAAATCTTAGCATCTTTCATTTTGACAAATAAACTAGAATCTTTATGTGCCATTGAGTATCTGCTTTTCATCAAAACTCAACAATCTTTCCATACCATGCTCTTGGCGCCTGCTTCAATCCATATAATGTCTTATTCAACTTGCAAACATGATTAGGGTGAGCTTTGTCCTCAAATCCTCTTGGTTGAATCATATATATTTCTCGATCCAACTCTCCATGTAAGAATGCATTCTTCACATCCATTTGCCAAAGTCTCCACCCTTTACGAGCAACAAGCTAGTAAGACTCGTACTGTTGTCATTGTTGCAACTATACTAAATGTTTCGTCTAAAGTAGAAATCCAAAAAGTAAAAACCCTTCGGAGTCTTGATAACTCTGAATGGGTATCAACAAAACACACTAAGGATAGTTTAAAATTTCATCTTGCCTGGTTTTTCCCTAATTTCGGAATCCTACAAGCATGCAAATGTCTATGGGGGTGGAACAAGCCATACTCAAACCATTCAAGCAAAATCAACACTTCTAGGGCAAAAAGAATTTCCACATAATCTTACCCTAGAATTAAAACTCGACGGGAAACACTTTACCACTCAAACATGCAAGGAATCCTAGACCTAGCTTGAAGTAAGTATTTCTATCTTAGATACGAAATAGCGAATCGTCAACAAAGCGTCGGGGCACTTACTTATTATACGAACCAGAAAAGAGAGGTTGTTGTGGTAATCTGCCTAAGAATGCTGGACCCAGTCGATTACACGATCGTAGTAGGCCTGAGCGTTGAAGCTTTCGTCAGTCTAGGGTGGAACGATTTGAGGTCCAACGGCGCTGCTTTTAGAAAATGGGCTGAACGGAGATTTAGAAAGATTTGAATCAAGCAATCAAAGACTTCTTGCATTCACTGTTTGAGACAAAAGTGAAAAGTGAGTTTTTTTGGAAAATAAGGGGTTCTGGTTTGAAAGTTCAAAAATGGAAAGTTTTGAAAGTCTGAGGTGATGAAAAAGGAGAAATGAGTTGGGCAAATCAATTTATACCTTGATTAAGATCCACACAATTTGAAATGGATGGCTTGAATTTCTTCTTCCAAAAGCACACTTCGATCCGATGGATGGGAAGTTCAAAATATGACATTTAAGGCTTGTCCTGGCATTTATTATTCATCATTGCATGCCTCGAGTACCATACGCATTAAAGGAGACATCGTCTCAATTGTTCTTCTATCATTGTAACTGTTCCTAAGAGACGCACCCTCAACACATGCGTGCTGACAATAATTACATTAAAGCCCTCCATGCGTGCCACGCACATGGTACCTTCAATTTATGTTCCCTTACTTGATGATAGCTCACGGGATGCATCCACAACTCCAACAGTTACCATGTGTCAAGAACTCATCCCCAAGAAATGGAAGAGTACTGTAAGCTCTCAGATCTCAGAGAGTCCCGAAAGCTTGAGAGTAAATGTTATCCATGTTTCTAAGCATGTTACATGTGGCATTCAAAGGATGGGATTAGTCTCATAAATTCCCTAATGAAGGTCCCCCACTATGATCTTGCCACGAAGAAGCCTCGTGGAACCGGAATAAGTCAAGACTAAAGAATATATGGAAGTTCACTTGGCCCTGCCATAGCTTCCTGGATGCGGAAGGCGTGTTACCTCTCCCAGACCCAAAGGGATCTAAACTTGGAAGCCTACCCAAATGATACTCGGATGGGTAGTCAAGGGGCTAATGCAGATGTTATTTACCTTAGAGTGTCGCGGATGTCTACCTTTGATACAAGCCAGGTCACCAAGTAACGGTTATATTTTTTCTGACAAAGGATCAGATCTTGTCTCCTACGACCAAGCATGATAGTACGCACACCTCCACCACCTTTTAAGCAGACGGATATTACAAGCCTCTTCTTTTAAAGGTGAAAGCTTTATGCAACACATGGATTCTCCTTTTAAAGGTTAAACCTTTGGAGGACACGTGTCAACTTCATACAAATGGTCTCCCATTGTCCAGTTGTAGTACGCACAGGCACAATAGCTTCTAAGGGACTCAATGGTTAACTCTTATTTTACATGTATTTTACCCCATTAGTGGACTTTGAGCAGAAACCCCAGGTGGGTCATGGGCATGTCCATACCCGCCACTTAGCCTATAAATACCCTCATATTCCCATATGGAGGGGGATCGCAAATAACATAGCTGAAACGCTGCTAAGTTCACTCTTCCTCTTCTTCACAAGAAACATAGAGTGCACAATTAGAGTTTCCTCCAAATATTATAAACACATCAAAAATGCCCTAAGATGCTAATAGATTGACTCATGGATTAAAGTTAATTAACACCTGAACTACGTAAAAAATTTCCATCTCTTTATTTTTTATATTTTATTATTTCTTTAGTTCTTAAATATTTAGTTTCTGAAAATCTCGATAAACAATTGTAATTACCAAAAAAAATCTTTCTAGCTTTTCTAAAAAAAAAATACAACTAAAAATACACATAATAATCAAAGTAAAAACTAATTAGAATATATAACTAAGTATATACGTGCATTGCACGTAATATTACCTAGTACATAAATAATTTTATATACCAAATAAGAAAACGTATCTAATCATTGAAAGTGATTTTAAATTCTCTTCTCAAAAATAAGTAATGAATTACTGACAAATAACTTAAAGATGAAAAATAAAATTAATAGTGAGAATGATATTAATAAATGAATAATCATTATGTTCTCGATGATCATATCTACAATCCCAATTAATTAAGTAATATATTTTCATCTTATTTTCTTACGCGGTTTTTCCATATAAACTCCTTTATCATTAAATATCTATTGATTCTCTCCTAATTGGTTGGACCGTAGGTGTGATGATTTACGTAACGGATGGGTATTGGCTCAAGTTTTAGATGACCCAACTACGCCAAGGAAAAGAATAGAAAGAAGTAGTGGACTCCGTCAAATAGTTTAAAAAAAATTATGCATCTCATTAGTACAAAATTTATTTTAAATAAATCTTTCTTTACCCTCTATGTTATTATTATTATAAGAACTTCCAAGACTCACTTTTTGTTAAGTTATTCAAGCCTTAAGTTTATGCAAGTAATATATATTAAAAATGTGTTGGAATAGAATGTCTTCTAAAAAAATATAGCAATTGTATAATATTAATATATTTATAAAAAAATTTAACTAAAAAGAGTATTTTTTTTTCTTTTTAAATAATGAACTAGAAAAAGTTTTCTTTAAAAAAATGAACTAGAAATAGTACGTATTTAATTAGAGATATTTAATGGAAGATAAAAAGCATCAATTAAACCACCTTAACAAAAATGATAGGACTTGTATATATTCAAATATATATAAGCTTATTTATTCTGATCTTTTTACCTCCCAAGGTCTCGATTTAGAGTCAATCCGAACTGTTCTTCGAGGGCTTACTAAGCGTATTAGTCATCAACAATACGAGTATCTTGCTAAACCTTTCGATTTTGTTAAGGTCAGAAAAGTTCTTTTCCAACTTTCAGGGGACAAAGCCCCTAGCCCTGATGGTCTAAACACGTTGTTCTATTAGAAGAATTGGTCTACTTCAAATCAAGATCTTTGTAAAGTTGTTCTTGATATCCTTAACAATGGTGCCAATCTAAATCCCATCAACGAGACTTTTCTTGTCCTCATCCCTAAGAAAAATAATACTTCCAAAATTCGAGATTTGAGACCTATTAGCCTCTGCTCTACTATCTATAAAGTTGTTGCCAAGTCCATTGCCAATAGACTGAAAGAGATTCTTAATGATCTTATTTCCCACAATCAATGAGCTTTTCTTCATAATAGAATCATTTTCAATAACATTATCATTGCTAATGAGGTCATTAATGCCATTAATAATAGGAAGAATGGCAAAATTAGTTGGGCTGCTCTTAAGCTGGACATGGAAAAGGCTTTCGATAAAGTTGAATGGGATTTTATTAGGCATATTCCTACCCACTTGGGTTTCCCTATAAATTTTATTTCTCTTATTTTTAACTGTATCTCCTCGGTTAATTTTAAACTCAGTATCAACAATAACATTTTTCCCTCCCATTCTTCCCTCCAGAGGAATCAGGCAAGGGGACCCCCTCTCTCACTATCTGTTTCTCCTTGTTGCAGAAGGTCTTTCTACCATAATCTCTTCTAAAACTCAAGATCATCTGTTCAGGGGCATTTCTATATATCATTCTGCTCCTTCTATTTCCCATCTTCTTTTTGCATACGAAAGTTTGCTCTTTACTCATGTAAATTCTCTTAGCTGTAATCAGGGTCGGTCTTAAGGTATGTGGGACCTAAGGCGAAATTAAATTTTGGGGCCCCTATATATATAGTTTAACTATTGTAAAAATAATAGTTCTAGTGCTTAGTGTAATGGTAAAACTTTTAAAAACTCTTAAGAGCTCCAAGGTTCAATCCCTCATAACTATACATTAAATATTTTTTAAGAAAAATTAAAAAGTAGAGGTTGGGAATTGATTCCATGATCTCTTAATTTAAAGTAAGACCTTTTACCACTACACCAAACAATTTTTATTATATTTTTTTCTTATTTAAAATTTTATCTATATATTAATATTTTTTTTTCACAATTTCGGGGCCCTAAGCGTTTGGGGGCCCGAGGCGCACGCCTACCCTCAGGGTCGGCCCTGACTGTAATACTATTAAGGATATCATTACTATTTATAATAAAGTCGATGGTCAAACTGTTAATCTTGCTAAATCTTCCATTCTCTTCTCCCCTAACACTAATCTTGTTGATAAAATTTCTTTTCTGAATTCTCTTAATATGGTGGATAAACATTTCATTCATGATAAATACTTAGGTGTTTTCCAATGTTTCTCTCGTTCTAAAAATGTTAGTTTCTTTTTCTTCTTTAAAAAGCCAGTAGTAAACTATCTGTCTGGAATCAAAAACTTTTTTCTAAAGCTGATAAAGAGATTTTGTTTACAAGTAATGATCCCAGCTATTCCTTCATATACGATGTCCTACCATAGGCTTCCCCTCTCCATTTGTAAGCATTTAGGAAGACCGCCCATGGCTAACTTTTGGTAGGAATCTTTGGATAATAAGCATCATAAGATTCATTAGAAAAAATGGACTCATGTTTGTCATTCTAAGTTTATGGTGGTCTTGGTTTTAGGGATATTGTTCACCACAATCAAGCTATGCTTGCTAAATAGGCTTGGCGCATCTACACTAATCTTGATTCCCTTGTGGCTTCCCTCTTAAAAGCTAAATACTTTAAAAACAATGATTTCCTTCAAGCTCCCATTGGTCATTATTCTTCCTCTTGTTGGAGAAGTATCCTTTGGGGTAGGGACATTCTGTCTAAGGGTTTAGTTTGGAAAGTGGGGGATGGCAATTCTGTTCAGATCATTAGCCCCAACTTGATTCCCAATTATAGCTCTATTACTTTTAAAAATGATTATCCTCCTCCTTAAAACATGGTTTCTTATTTTATCAGGGAGGATTGTGCTTGAAATTCTAATAAGCTCAATAATTATTTTCATTCGGACTTTCTTAACTCGATTCTTAAAGTACCAATTGACCCTTTAAATAAGGACTGTCTCATTTGGGGGCATAATCCTTTTGGCACCTTCTCTGTTAGCTCAGCTTACCACTTAGCCAATTCCTCTCACTCCAATCTCAGTTCCTCCAATCCTGACACTTACAAGCCTTGGTGGAAGTCTGTTTGGTCCTCCAATGTTCCTCCTAAGATTAAACACTTTATTTGGAAGGCTTTTAACTACTTGCTGCCCTCTAAACTTAACCTCTTTTCTAGGAAAATTTTTTATAACCTTTACTACTCTGTTTGTTTTAACCAAATTGATTCTAACACTCACTCTTTGTTACACTGTTCCAAGGCAGGTAAGTATAGGAAACAAATCATTTCTCCACTTTTTTTTTTCATAATAATAAAGCTTGTGACATTAAGGAATTTCTATTAAGAGGTTTTAATTTATTTTAAAAAGGGGAGTTGACTGCCACTTGGGAAAGGACACTCTGCTTCCTTCCCCTAGAATGTATAAATTGAGCATGGATGCTACGGTTAAGAGCCAGGATAACAAGCATGGATATGGTATTGTAGTTCAAGACTCACAAAACAACATAATTGCAAGTTTCTTATCTTCAGTAACCTCAGGCCTTCCACCTATCTATGCAGAAGCAGAGGCTCTTCTTAGGGCTTTGAGTTGGTGCCAGGCGGTTCATTTCCCTATTGATATTATTGTCACAGACTATCAAGCCCTTGTCTCAAAAATTTTGAAGCAGCAAAAGGATCTCTCAGCCCTCTCTAGTTTGATTTGGAAGATCATCCACTCTTTGTCCACCTTTCCTAATGCATCAATTAATTTTACACCTAGAAGCAATAATTTTATGGTGCACGACCTCCCATGAAGAGCATTAGGAACTGATGAAGAGCCAATTTAAAACAATGTGTTTCAAGTCTTCTTTTTAGATCTTTGTAACCTATTCTATTTCTTTGGTTACAGGTCTTGTTTGTTCAAAAAAAAAGTATATATAATAAAGAAACTAATTCAAATCAAAAAACATACATATAAATGATAGAGCAATTTGCGGCAAAACTCCCTTATATTTTAATTTTTATACACTTAACCTCCTTATTTTTTTTTTTGTGGCAAAACCCCCTTATATTTTAGTTTTTATACACTTAACCCCCTTATTTTTTTTTTGGTGGCAAAACCCTCTTATGTTTTAATTTTTATACACATAACCTCTTTATCTTTTATTTTGGTGGCAAAACCCCCTTAAGTTTACTTTTTTTTTTTTTGCAAAGTTAAAGTTTTAGTTAGATATTACCGTTAAATATTAATTGGATTACTACTGCATCGACTTCGAGATTTTACTGTTACATATACACAGGTGTATACAATGGTCATCCAGATGATATTTAACAGTAATATTTAACTGGTGTGTCAAATTTGCAAAGAAAAATAAACTTAAGGGGATTTTGCCACCAAAATAAAAGATAAAGAGGTTATGTGTATAAAAATTAAAACATAAGGGGGTTTTGCTACAAAAAACAAAAAAAGATAAAAGGGTTAAGTGTATAAACACTAAAACATAAGGGGGTTTTGCCACCAAAAAAAAAGATAAGAGGATTAAGTGTATAAAAATTAAAACATAAAGGGTATTTGCCGCAAATTGCTCAAAAAAAAATTACTAATAATTAATATTTTTGTCCTAGAACATTTTACAATCAAGTTGTGTCATATTCTATTCATGAAATGAGTGATGCAATAAGTGGTAGTTGATAAATGGATGCAAATTAAATACCTTTTACTCTTTTTACTTCAACGATTTAATTTGCATCTATTTTTCTATACCATGCTACTTTACTCATTTCAGAAAACAAAAATATTAAGTGGCGTTTGATAACACTTTTTTAATCAGTTTTCTGTTTATAAAATTGAAAAAGTGAAAATATTTTTCAAAATTATGTTTTATAAAAATGTTTTCATTTTTCAATTTATTAATTGAGAATCAAAATTTTGAAAACAAAAAAAAATTACTTTCAATATTTTTTTGAACACTTTTTTTTTCTTAATCAATATTTTAGACTCTGCCCAAACCCGAACCTAAATCCCCCAACAGCCCTGGTGTTCTGTAAATATCATTTTCATTTTCATTTGTTGATTCTATTTAAGTCGAGTTTAGGGAGGTCGGGATCAGGGCCGGGTCGAGGGATGGCAGTTATACCCGCAGGTTCAGGTACCCGTGGGTACCCGCGGGTTCGGGTAATGGAGCGGGTACGGGGGTTGACTTTCGGGGGCGGGGGCGGATATGGGTTTAAAGATTCATACTCGAGTCGGAAACGGGGCGGGGGCGGGGGAATAGATACCCGCCCCGATATGATATATGTATATATTTAAGTGTTAAAATCATAATTGCTACAATTAAAATAACTTCATGCTTTAGACTTTTTATTGATTATAGTCTTTTTTTTACTATACATATTATTCCACTTAAGTTTATTGTTTTACTAAGTTTTTATGATTATTTTTTTTTATAATTCTCTTTGAGACATCATTTTTTTTTCAAAAATATATATGTAATGGGTACCTGATAGGAATCCTTACCCTGTCGGGTAATCCCGGCCCCGCCCCCGCTTTAATTTAAATGGGTATTGGGGCGGGTATGGGAGTGGGGGAGCAATCCCCGCACCAGCCCCGCCCCGTTTACATCCCTAGTCGGGTCCAAGTGGGTCGGGTCTGTGTTCGATTTTCAAGGTCTAAGTTGGGTAAGAGTCTAAAATATTAATTAAAAAAGCTATTTAAAAAAAATTGAAAGTGATTTTTTTTTTTTTTTTGTTAAAATTTAGATTCTTAATTAAAAAATTGAGAAGTAAAAACACTTTTATACAACATAATTTTGGAAAATAAAATTAAAAAAGTGTTACCAAACAAACTCAAAAAAGTTGAATTAGGATTCATGATTTACCTATATATACCTAGTCATTGTCATTCATACAAGAATGACTGAGGCTAGCTAGTTAGTTCTAAATATTTTTCCTCTCTTTTTCTTATTTTTTTTTCCTTGTTGTCAACTTAAACATCGTGTCTCCTTTGATTTTGATCTATCAAAATGGAGAGCAGTAAAAGAGAATCATCAAGTAGAAGTACAAGAGCTGGTCCTAGTAATTATAATGAAAAGTACTATTCCAAAGCCAAACCACCTCTTCCAAATTTATCTTTATCATTATTTTCTGTGGAGGAAGCCATTGCGTTACTCAAAGACGATTTGACTCGACCAAATGCCCTCGTTCTGCTGGGCAAGGTATAAATTTCATAAATATACACAAACCCTCACACTAAACAAATTTTATTTATTTCGACATTTTCATCTAAATTTTTTGTTATTTGCGTTTACATCCTTACAAACATTATTATTTTTCAATAATATCCGTATTCGATTGCATGTTTTTATTTTGCTTTTGACCAAGTTCTTTACTCTTTGTTAATTGTTTTGTCTCTATTAAAACGTATGCTGATTTCTTGATTTTCTTGGATTTTTTTTTTTTTGGTATAAAATTGTTTTCTTGTTTGGTTCCTGAGAAAAAGTTTTGCCAAGATTAATATCTCTCGGAAAATATTGGAAGAGAAAATAATTATATATGACAATTATTGTCTATATAAGATTTTCCATTCTGTTTTGTTTTTTGATTATTATAATAATTAATAACAGTCATGATACACGTTTACGAGGACCTTGTCATCTTGCAAGGCTATCTTTAATTATTTTCCATAGACGTAAAGACTACCAAATTATGACTCTAAAAAACGTTAGGAAGTATTATAATAAATATTAAATTATTAATGGACCTCAGATTTTTTTTTTTTTTCTTTTGTAACATAAGAACTTTTGAAAAAGAAAAAAAAATAATTTATATCTATTTATATGAATATATAGAAAATACCCATTACTCATTTAACCCGTTTTAGTGATATTGGAGTACTTTCATGTATCATCGTTTATTATCATTTATATATTTCACGGAATTAATTAATTAAACTTTAAATATGACGATGATTAGCCAAATAAAAATTAACACAATAAAAATCATTTTAAGTTATGTGACAATATTATAGAAGCTTGGATAAATTTTAAAGTTATTTACTGTAAGTTTTGTTCTTGAATTAATAATATAATACTAATAAATAAGTAGTAATAAGAGCTTCCACTATATTTTAATTTTTCAGATGAAATCAAATCATCAAAATATGGGTCCAATGGTGTGGAATTCCAGTGGTACTATATTTATTCTTCTGAAGGTACGTATGAGTGGACTCGTATGATTAATTTACATGAATGATTTGAAAATATTGAAACTTATACTGTCGTACAATATATGAATCTGAAATTGAGTTTTTATTTATTTATTTATTTAATGAGGTTAGGAAATAACTCAAATATATCGCTGGCTTTCAAGTGGACTAATTGCTGAAAATATGGCCAAACAAGTGTGCAATGCCCTTTTAGTCCTTCAGGTTATATATATATATATAATTATTTATTATATCTAAGCTATCCAATTCGGACATTCCTAAATTTGAGAAAAAACATTAGTCCTAATTCATCAAATTATATATCGTTTTCAGTCTGTAGCTTCACACCCACAAAGCCGGAAGGAATTTATTAAAGGTAATTAAATCATCCTTATTATTGAGATTTACAAGGAAGATAAAAAGATTTAACAAGCTAATACTTTAGTTTTTAGTTTCTTTGCTTTCTCTTTTTATTGGTTTTGAGTCTAATAATTTTTTTTATTATTTTTATACTTTAGCTAATCTTGCAGAATATCTGTACCCTTTGATTTCCATAACACACAGACAGGAGCCTTATGAAAATCTGAGGGTGGCCAGCTTAGGTGTTCTGGGCTCTTTACTCAAGGTATGGTTCTCCTCACTCATTATCATTAACCAATGAAAATGTTCCCATGTCCATGTCTTAATGTGCAATTTTTATGATCTTAATTTGAATTAGTTTGGTTTACCAAATTTTTGTGTGCAGCAAGATGATGCAGAGGCCCTTCATTACCTTATTCAGGGTGACATATTTTCCAAATGTCTAATTTGCTTGCAGACAGACAGTCTAACTGTAAAAACGGTAACTAGATTGCATTGATTCTTTCCAACCAAATATATTTGTATTTGTATTGAATTACTTGTTATGATATAATAATAACTTTTAGCATTTTGAGTTTACAGTTTTCCCCTCTATGGAAGTATCATATAACTTATGTGAGTGTATTATATGAAGGTGGCTGCGTTCATTCTTGAAAGGTTTCTGTCAATTGGTGAAGAGGGTCTAGAACACTGCTGTTCTTCTGCTGAAAATTTTCTCTCTTTGTCCCGAACTTTAGCCCAAAATATTCAAGATCTTGGTAGAGAACCCTGTAAGCGATTTCTAAATCACATAATTAATTGCTACCTTAAGCTTGCTGAGAACCCAAGGTGAGTTTTAAACATAGTTTTGATTATGATTATGATTTGGTTTGAATGAAATACTTTAAGTTCAGCATTTACTAATGTAGGCTGTAATTTTCTTAATAGGGCATGTGACATTTTGGAGTGGCAACTCCCTGCGAAGCTTACTAATGTTACCTTCCTTCAAGTACTGCTCAATTTAACTTTTCCCTATGAAATGTAACTTTCTGTAGCATTTTCAATATGACATTTTTACATGTTCAGTGACTGAAACTTAATTTGGGTGTTTTTGCAGAATGATCCAACATTAATTACTTCGGTCCGAAAATTGGTTCTCAAAGTCTCTACTGGAAATCGCACCCAAAAGATGCTGCGCCCAAATGGTAAACAGGTCTTTACCTTTCGTAAGTAGAAAGTGCATCCTATCGATCTCTGAGGTCCATGAACGCCACCGGAATTACAGTTGAAGATGAGCCTTGGCGTTTATGCATTTTTTCTTTTCTTTTCTGGAACTAGTTATAAGTTGTCTTTGTTCTTTAATTTCAATGTTTTTGATCCTTACCAATACCATTGTTCTGGTACTGAAAATTTAAACCAGTGTTTCTTAATTTTCTTTTAAACTAATGACAATCAAATTGTGGAAATGAGATCAAAGTAACCTATCTCATATGTCAAAAAGGTAGTTTAGTATAACTGGAAAGACAGATCAAAGAATAAACATTACATAATCAGATATAAAGATGGAAAATATTGGGCCTCAATTTTGAGATAACGAGTTGAAGCCTTCAACTTTGTGAGGAAGGAACTGAAAGATTGTTGTCGAGCATGAAAGAAAGATCATGCATTTGGGATAGCAACATCTCTACATCATTTGCTTCGGACTTGATTTCTGCACCAGTGACATTTCTGCTCTTCTCGACATCTTCGGGGTTCCCTCCTACCATTGTATTATCACCAGATGTCCTGCAACATGAGAGAAAGTATGAGAACTGAGGTCTTGACTAGTATTTATTCTAGATTCGAAAAAGACCACGGGCCAAAATGGTTGTTTCAGCAACCTTCTTCTCAAGGTTCACATTCATTTGAAATTGATCTCTAAGTCGTTAAAAAAAGGTTTCGGAGAAGTAAGAAAGGTCAAAATGATAAAAATGAGGGGACAAAAACGTAGGTGAAATCAATAAGCCAACATGAACGGCATCCACACAGGTAAGAACTGGAAAATGTTCTGTTCTTTAGACATGGTCAAATGCCCAAGAAGTGGATTTAAAATACTTAAAAACATACTGTTGTGATGGATACTACAAAAGATAGCATTATAACGTATAACCAGGCATGTCAAACTAATATTAATAACAACTGTAATTGTTATAAAGAAAGTTGGACCAATAGAAGACCTGTCTAAACTAGAGGCTTCTGACAGCATTTTACTCCCTTCTGTGGAACCAGTTGGACTGCTAAATGCTGCTGAAACGACACCTGGTTGTGAAATGCTATCAAACAAGTTTATATCCTGTTGATGATTAGTTAAGCTAAACAAATTTACATCTGATGTCATGTCATCAAGCGGCACAAGGGTTTGGTTTAGAGAACTACTAGGAGGATTGTTTGCAACAGTTGAGCTGGTAAAGTCATTCCAATCATCAAATGAATCATGTTCCTCATCAGCCTTATTGTCAGGTAACTTGTTGCTAGTGCCTTGCCATCTAGTATCTTGGACCCAATCAACATCTGTTGAAGAAGAATGACTCACACTTTCCACCAAGTTTCCAGTCTTCACATTTGTGTTCGTTTGAAACACCTCAGAAGGTCCAGCTAACCCAGAGTTAGAATTATTCCATGAATCATCAACAAACCATTCACTACCAATGGATGAAGATCCTGTTGTCTCTACATCTTTTGTGTCTTTTCTAGCACCAAATACTTCATCCATTTGATCGGAAAGATCCACAGAACCCACAAAAGAGTCAAACGGTTTTGCTTCCTCATTAGGCATTGCAGAAGCAGCAGATTGAAAATTTGCACCCCAACCAGAATCAGAGACATTACTCTCCCCTTCATTAGATGGATCAGCAGCTTCAAAGTGCTGAACATTCTCAAACAAATCAAGATTTCTGTGACCTTGTACACTTTGTTTGGCATTGGTCTGATTGGTACTCACCGATGACTGTACAGTCGCATTAGTAATGACACCTTTCTTTTCCTCAGCAAAAAAATTCTCAATATTGACTCCTGACAAATTTAAGGAACTTTTACTCTGACCTGGTGTCTCCTTTAGGTAACGAGATTCAAATCTCTCCGACTCAGAAGGCCACTTTATCTCCAGGTCTAAAAGTTCAGACAATGGAAATTCATCTTTGGGTGCATTCTTTCCTCGGTGTGAGTTATTGGTTTCAACGGGTGATGCCACGGTCTCCTGAAAAACAACATGCCAAACTTACAAATATATCATAGAAATGAGGTTCAATTTCCATATCCATGCTAGTATGTGGAGACAACAAACATCTTTTCTTATTTCAGCCCAGAAAAGTCACACACCTCTAATCTCCACAAAACAGATTGTAGGACAGAACAAAAATTATGGATAAAAATTACATTCTACGATAATGGTCTGAACTTGGTATTACTATCGAAACCAGCGCAATAACAACTAACTCACAAAGTCACATCTGAAAAACAAACCAAAGCTAGCAAATTTCTACGGCACTTGCGGAATTAGGCAATGCTTACTGATCCGTGATGAGAAAAAAAAAATCATAAACAAAAAGGTTCCCAATAATGGAAATGAAACAAAATTTGCAAATATTACTAATTTAGTGAAAATTCCCAGTACGTCACCACTTTGCAAGTAAACACAAAAAAAAAGGTTAAAGGAAAACACTTTCCCAATATCCATTTCCATTACAAATTAGTAGACACCTTGAAGAATTAGAATCAAATTCAAAATAAAAATCTTATCTTATCTACTAAAGCAATAGAAAAATCCTATTCAAATAACAGTTGAAATACTCACGAAGAACTAAACTAAATTGTTAAGAACATCAACAGTTAAATTAAAAGCTTCATTGATTTCTTCCTCTTAAACCTAATGTGAAGCGACCCAACTGATATACGCCAATTAAAAACGAAATAGATTAAGACTAAGAAAAAAGAAGAGAGGAAGAGAGGGAGAGAGAGAAAGAGAGAGCAGGTTATACCGATCCATCCAAACTCAATGACTGGAGAAGCCATTGATAACCAAGAGTGTTTCGAAAATTGATGGGTTCAGGTGGGAGGTCCTCCTTAGTTGCTTCTCCACCACATAAGACGCAAATCAAAGACTGTAAGCCCCTAAGGAGTCTGCCATTGCAATGCCTGCAACGAAGATATGGGGGCGAGGGATCAAGGGAGGCTAGAGCTTCTTCGAGGGAAGGTAGATTGGGGAAGGAATTGTCGTTCGGGTCGTAGGAGGAGAGACTGGCGTGACTCCTGAGCGAGATCTGTACCTGTTTTATCAGATCGATTGGAATTTCCATGTCGTTAGTTTGTGACCCTTCTCTCAGTTGTAAATTTACTCAGATAGGAACCATTGACGCCATTTTCTTCGACATTCCATTCAAACTGTTTATTTATGTGTATAATCATGTTACCTTTGCCAACAAAAGCTTTATTTTTTAAAAAAAAAAAAAAAATATAGGGAAATTTTATTTATTATTTTTTAAAAAAAATTCCTATTACAAAAAAATATTTTAATAATTAAAAAAATATTTTTAATTATTTTATACAAGTTTATTTTAGGAAAAAAAACAAAAAAATACAAAAAAGGAAAAAAAATTACAAAAATACTTTGGGCCGGCCCATTAAACATTTATACAGTCCACATACAAATATTTACAAAAATACCACATGCACTAAGCCTTCAGCTGTACAGAGCGAACCATGAAGATGAAAATACGTGCTCGTTTCAAAACTGCAAAACAACCAAAATGAAACCAAAACGAGAAAAATACAACTATTAATTCTGGCAAAAACAACTGGAAAAAAATACCTGCAATGATCTAAACTGAAAATGACGAAAAAAAAAATCAGAAAAACTGTGAAGAAACTGAAATTACACATTTGTTTTCTGTTTTATTCGATCAAAACAACTCCCCCTAATATCGAAATCCGGATTCATGAAATGTAGATCTGTAACAAACAGATCTGGACCTCCCACCAAATTCAAAACAATGTATGATGTGAAAATTTTTAAAAAAACCTCATGAATAATACATCTACGTTATATACAGTTACATTTTGATTTATTTTTTGTTTTGGTTGCCTTATAGTTGCATTATCGTTTTATGATAGTTTATATATTATGCAAGAATTTAATTTGATGGGGACTAAGAAATAGTAGTTATACATAGTAAGTTTTGTGCAAATAGTTGCATATTAATTTTATAGTGAAATAACATATGCCAGTAGCAAAACTATAATAAAACTACAAAACAACTGTATGCAAGTGCAAATAGTTGCCTTATAGTTGCATTATCGTTTTATGATAGTTTATATATTATGCAAGAATTTAATTTGAAGGGGACTAAAAAATAGTAGTTATACATAGTAAGTTTTGTGCAAATAGTTGCATATTAATTTTATAGTGAAATAACATATGCAAGTAGCAAAACTATAATAAAACTACAAAACAACTGTATACAAACTAAAATACAGGAAAAACTCTTTGAACATCAACATCCATGATAAATCTCATTGTTACCCATTGATGATATAAAAATGGACAGGAAACAACTAGATAAAAAACTTATTAAAAAATACATATAGAAGGTGTAAAATTTCAAATATGGGAGAAAACCAAAAAGAAACCGAAAACAAACCTCGGTTCGAACATCAGCACCAACATTAGCTTTTTTCCCAGAAACGTTGACAATGAAATCTCTGCATTATTTGTTGAGCAAACATACATAAGAAGCACAATGATTTCTATACTCTTTCTGGCTTTATTCTCTACACAGTCGCTCCATATGTTATCAAGGTCCGTTTCTTCGTAAGAATATATAAGAAACTAGCTTTACAATTAAAAATTAAAAAGAAAAAGAAAAGAAGAATTGTTATGTAAAAAAATTTAAAATTAAAAACTCGAAATAAAATTAAAAATTAAAAATTAAAACTGAATTAAAATTAAAAAGAAAAAAAAAAAGAAGAAAAAAAGAGAGTGAAATGATGGATTGATTGATAGAAGTCAATCCTAGACCTAAGCAACAATATATAAGAAACTAGCTTTACAATTAAAAATTAAAAAGAAAAAGAAAAGAAGAATTGTTATGGAAAAAAAATTAAAAATTAAAAACTGAAAATAAAATTAAAAATAAAAAATTAAAAACTGAAATAAAATTAAAAATAAAAAATTAAAAACTGAAATAAAATTAAAAATAAAAAGAAAAGAAAAAAAAAAGAGTGAAATGATGGATTGATTGATAGAAAATGAAAAAAGAGAGGGAAGAGAGTAGGATTTGATTGATGATGGATGAAATGATGACTAAGTGGTATTTGTGTAATAAAAGCAACTTTGTAAGTAAAAATGTAGTCATAGGCGTGTGTGAGTAATTTTGTAATAAATTGTATAAAATGGATTTTTCATGTAAAAATTTCTTTATTTTAATAATTTCTCACCTTACTTAAAAGAGCACCCCCAATTAGGCTAAAAACTCTAAAATACAATTACAAAATAAATAAAATAAAAATAAAACCAATTAGGCTAAAAAAAACATTAAAATATGTGTTTTGGATATTAGATTTACAAAAAGAGATAATTATATAAGATACAAATTTTTTTTAAAAAAAATATATTTTTATGTTTAAAGATTTTTTTTTTTACATTTTTACAGTTTTACATAGAAACAAGATGAAAATAACAAGAGAATTAGTGAAAATAATATCTAAAGAACAACAAAATACAAACATACAAATAACAAAAAATCAACAAGAGTACAACATAAATATAACGTTTTTTCTGTAAATAAAATTAAAAAAATCGTGAAAATATTTAAAATTCCGTGAAACTGTAATTTTTTTAATTATTTTCGGGGTAAATAGCGGCATAAGTACCCAAAGTTTTAGTTTGTAAGCTGCATAAATCCAATGTTTATTTTTAACGGCATAAACCCAATGTTTGTAAAACTGTAATTTTTTTTCAGTTTTGTCAGTACAGACTCCGTTTTAAATTTATTAAAGGAACATTTGGAAGTAACTAATACTATATGTTTTCGTCTAGACCCAATCTAGACATTATATGTGGCCTGTTTAAGAAAATAACAGGGTTTGTTCAGACGAAATTAGAGAAAATTTACAGTTTTACAAACATTAGGTACTTATGTCGCTAAAAATAAAAAAAATATGATATATTAAATACCATAAAAAAATAACAAACTTATAAATGACATATTTATGTAATTTTATTATAAAATCTCATAATTTTCAAATGTAAATTTGTAGTAATCTATCTTCTAAATTCTAATACAAATTCTTCCACATATATTGATTTGATTGTTCTTTTTTGGAATAAAACAAATCAAATCCCATTAATAAACACATTGTTTATAACCGAACACCGTGACTTTGGTTGCCGACTAATTTTATATGAGTAGATCTCCCACACACACACTCTTCAAAATCTTCACTTCTTTTTTCCTTTTTCCTGTTCAAACCAAAACGCGCAATCTTTGTTTCTTTCTTTCTGCTGCTACCACTGTTGTACGCCCAGTATCGCATCCATGGCGATGACCCAGAGCGCGGCTGGGGCTTGTAGCCCGGTGGTTTTAAAGACGGGCCTCACCGTCATCGCTCTCTGCATTGCCGGCTATATTCTCGGTCCCCCTCTTTACTGGCATTTCATGGAGGGTTTGGCTGCTGTTAGTCAATCTTCTTCTTCTTCTACTACTTGCCCTCCTTGTGTCTGCGATTGCTCTTCTCAACCTCTCCTTTCCATCCCCATCGGTAATTTCTCAATGTTAATTTTTGTGATATTAGATCCGGCTTAGATCTATTTCAGTTTCTCTTACATTTCATCATAGATCGTGATCCACGCTACTGATATACGTACTTTTTTATGGTGAGGATTTTAGTTTATTTGCTTTGGTCATGGTTCAGTAATTGAGGCAATTTGTTTCCAACGAAAACCTCAAGTTAACAGCTGCTTAGTTATTACTATATTTTGCAAGATACACCTTTTCTCTGTGCTGATTTATTAATAATGGGTCGTGAGATATAGTTTTTTTTTGGGGGGATGAACTGATTCTTTACTGTTGTTTGGTTTCTTTGTATGCAGGACTGAGCAACACCTCCTTTACAGGTTAGTCTCCGATTATAAACTACCCATGTATACATTACCTTTACACCTTTAATCTTACTTTTTTCTGTTTACATAATACATATTAGATTAAGGTTAGCTCTTGATATCCTACTTTTACTTTTACTTTGAGAGTTATGAATAATCAACTATGAATTACTCACTTTTAAGGCAGTAGCTTTAACTGTTTTTCTTTTTAAGGGTTTCTGATTCTATTTTGGAACATTAGATGGTGCATTTTGTTATTCATTGACAAATTCTTGTGTGATAATAATTCAGAGAACAAGAGATGAAATTCAGCTATTTCTGTCTGTAGTTTTTTACAAGAAATAAGAAGAACAGATGACAAATGTCTCTCGTGATAAAATGGGCTGATAAGCAGCTGACTAGCACCAAGTTGCTGTTTTAGGCGAATTGAGAATGCTCAAACTTCTATCATCTACCTAGACCAAAAACTATCTATGCTATTAAGAACAAGACTCTTGAGAACAACAAAAAAATAGGAAAATATATCCACAGATGAAGGATCTTTCAAATTTTTAGTGTGAAGGTTAAGGAGATGCATCCTTATATAGCATTTAGAGGAAGGGCTTTCAATTTCTCATTCACTTAAAAGGTTGAAAACAAAATTAGTTCAGAAATTATTAAGGATAATGATACTGAAAACCATGAAAGAATGGGTCCACACAATAGAAACCCAATCTTCACTAGAGATTTCAAGATCTAGGTTCAAAAGTAAAATACATGCTTATTGTGTAAACCATGATTATTCGTAAGGAAAAATGATAAGTTAGGTTCTTAATATTTATTATGCCTTGGAATAGCCAAATGAGAATGTGACCTACTCTTACTTAGGAATCATCCATGTGAGAAAGAAGTATGGTTGCTCCAAAGGGGATATACTTGGGCTTAATTATTTTTACATTGTCTTATGGAGATGTTCATGGCTAAGGTAAACATAATTATACAAACTGATTTGTATAAGAAAGACTTGTGTGTGGAATATGTCTTCGACTCATCGTTTATTAACTAGTAAAGTAAACATATTTACATGAGAGAAGGTTCAAAGGATAACGCCCATTTATCATAAGCAGGTTTTAGACCATTGCCTTCTGTTACTATATCTCTGCTGTTTCATTGTTTTCATTTTCGTTCACTGGGGAATTTGTTAGAAAAATAAAGCATAGGTGAATGAAAAATTGACAATCAATGGTGCTTATAATTTTGTTTTGTAACAGTAAGACTTTGTTCAATTTTCTATTTAATTGTGTACCAATTTGGAAGTTATGTCTATCATAATGTATTTTGAAAATGAGAATTAATAAGAAATTTAAAACCTACCTCATCCAAGTGTTATACAAGTTGTGCTCTTTATTGTTCACATGAAAAATTTGAAAGCTAGATCACTTAAATTATCTTTCTTTTTTCTTTGTTTTCAATAGTCTTAACTTTATTGGTATAGAAGATTTTTGTACTGACTCGATGACTGAAGTTAAACATCCTCAATACCAAGTACTAGTCAGCTTTTTTTTTTTTTGTGCATGGTATCTTGGGAGGCAAACGTCATCTTTCCTCTTGTGCCACCTTGAGGGGCATTTGTTTTAAAGAAACTGCTGCAACACATGTCTGGATCCATCTTGCCACTATAACACCTATAGCATGAATATTTTACTTGCATTTACACCTGTACCGTGTCCTAGGAATAGCTTATTCTGGATATTGTATGTATATATAGATGAATTTTGAGAGCATAATTACATGCCACATGGATTTGTATTTGAAGGTTTGCTTAATCCTGGTGTACTATCTCAATCTGTTAGCACTACTTATTTTCCATTTTGGTATTCTATGCAGATTGTGCAAAACGTGACCCAGAGGTGAGCGAAGACAGTGAGAAGAACTTTGCAGACTTACTGGCAGAGGAGCTGAAGCTAAGGGAAGCTGAATCTTTGGAACATCAGAGACGGGCAGACATGGCTCTACTTGAGGCTAAGAAGGTGACATCCCAGTATCAAAAGGAAGCAGACAAATGCACTTCCGGGATGGAAACATGTGAAGAAGCAAGGGAGAAAGCTGAAGCAGCATTAACTGCCCAGAAGAGATTAACAGCAATGTGGGAGCAGAGAGCTCGTCAGAAAGGATGGAAAGAAGGAATGGCCAAGTCTCATGCTCAGACTCAAGGAAATGTCCAGACAGCATAGAAGAAGCACCATATGACATTGTGTGGAACAACAGCCTAAGGCTGCATTCACAGGGAGATTGCCTCCACCGGTACTACTTTTCACCTACAAAGGGAGTTGTATCATTAAATTCAATATGCTATATGTTTACAAACTTAGAATTATATGTTATCACCATCTCAAGTCAAAATATAGAATCTTTGAAGTGTCATCATCTATCTCGCCTTCTAAAAGCAATCAATTTTTTTTTTTGCAAGACCAACCTGTAATCTTCTCATTCAAATCCATGCCCTAATGAAATTTCCACTTGTAATATCTTGGCTAAAAATGAAAGCCCCTTTCACTTTATTGTTGTTGAAAACGAAATGTGACAAGCTACATTGTTTTGGATGTCTAGTGTTTGGTATGTATTACACCCTTAGTCTCGCTGAGCAACATAGTAATTAGCATGTGACTCGATGTAATACTTCAGCACCTGTATTTTCACCAATACCGTCTGTTTTTTATTATTACTATTACTCTAATAGTGAGGAACTCTAAAAGTTGTTCACTATATTCCATACCACTTTTTAATTAATTTTTAATTAAGTTTTATAATTATATATATTCTTTCGAAAAATTGGTTGATGAAAAATAATGTATACTGATTGTTCATTTTGGACAATAATATTTATAGGAATATGATTTTGTCCTGTGATATACTTTCACGGAATGTATTTCGGGGTACATTAGATGGGTCTACATTAAATGAGTACATTTCCACTTTTTAACCCTAATTATCCCTAGATCAATTTCAGACGTTAGATCAAATAACTCTCTCATCTGATAGTTGCCGTACATCGCGGAACAAAATCATATTCCAATATTTATAATATCCCAAAAATAGATTACATGAGAAGAGTTGACCTGCCAAGAAAACATTTCCATAAGCCTCCAATAAAGAATTCCAGCAATATGTTCCTTCTCTTTAAGTATCTGACACATCGAACAAGGGAAAGTGACTTAAATAAACTAGGATAAGGATGGCAATGTTGTCCGCGGAACCTTATCAATATATTAAGAGATACAATAAAATTCAAATAATTAATAATGTTAGGAGAACGGAAATTTTTTATTTAGTGGGAAAATTACTTTATAAGTACTTATTTATTTGGTTTCTTAATTCCATAGGGTTGCATATAGTGAGTGTGAATTGACTCGAAGTTGAAAGTTCCTTTTGCAACCTTGCTTTATAACAAAACTAGGAAACAAAAGCCGCGCGTTGCGCGGTCTTAAAAAAATCATAAGCTATATATATTATTGAAAAAAGTTTATTTTTTAAATGTGAATTTTTTACAAAGTTATATCATAAAAAAAACTGAAGTTTCTAAAAAATAATAAAAATGCATTGAAAAAATATGATTTATCTTATCATTCTTAGTCTTACATATATAATTTTTTTTTAATTATTAACAATTAATTTATTAAAATATCTTTTAAGAAAAGTTTTTAAGGTGTATTTTTTCTTAAAAATCGACGATCACTATATTTTAAAACAAAATTAATAGTCACTAATAACACACATAATTTTTCACTGATAAATTAATAAAAAAATATATATAAAACATTATTTAAACTTTCAATAATAAGTTACAATTATTAATATTAATTATTACTTAATTTTTTTAATAATAGACATACAACTACTTAATTAATTAATTTGCATTATTCATAATTTGTAATAAATATTAAAATTACTACATAAATAGAGAGATTAGCAAAAGAAGAATATAACGCCACCTCTTTAATTAATTTTTTTTGTTGTGGGAAAATTATTATCATATTATTGTTGCATTTATTTTTAAATAAATATTATAAGTTGAATGATCATGTAATTTTACTTTTTACTTAATTAAATTATTATTATTATTTTAAGACAAATCAATTATTTAATTATATTATTTATGTGAAATTAAAAATTAAAATTATCAAAAATTATGAAAAATAAGATATTTGAAAAATAAAGTGTCATCTCACCTCTCTATATTATCATTGTTTTTTTTTTTCACTTTTGAGAGTATTTTTTGTTTTTAACAATCCTATTAGAGATGAATTATTATTGTTCAATTAATTTTTTTAATGCTAAAAATGAGTATCATGATCACATAATCAATATTAAAATAATGTCAAGACATTTATTTTATTACAAATATAGAACCATTAGTATTTATTAACACAAAATATATTTTGAATAAATAAATTAAAAATAATATTTTCCATCATGTACTTGTTGTAGTTGCTTCTATTTTTAGGTATGATCATTATTATTTTGCATCATGTAGACTATTGAGAGTGAGATAACATTCTCTATGCATTAATAAATCATCTCAATATTTAATGAGAAAAAATGTATTGTAAGACTAAAAAATTATACAAATATTAGGAAAGAGAAAAAATGAGAAAGTATCTAATATTACACTATATATATGTAATATTTATACATGTACGTATAAAAAATTGAGTAAAAAATAATTAAAAAAAATACAAATATATTGTTAAAATATTTACATAGAGAAGTGAAAGGTATGAATACTTGACATTATAAAATGATGATGAAAATAATAAAAAAAATTGAATAAATATATAAAAAAAAAAAATAGAGAAAACAAATAATTAGAAAGAAACCTCATATAAAATGCTATTTTTTTTAGCATATATGATCGTCCATGGCAATTTGTTCCAATCTTTTTAATCTTCTTCTTAAAAATTTTTTCCCTTCCCATCTTCATATATGTGTCAAAGTGTTTGTATTTTTATATCTTCAACTCATCTATATATATTATATGGAAATATGAGGAGGTATAACCAAAGGTCTCTTAAAATAAATTTTGTAATTATAACATGAATTTATTGAATAGTTTTTTTTTTCTTTTGAAGAATGCCAAAAGCTTTATTTATCATAAAATCAATATCAATGTAAATATTAATGTAAATATGAATTAACAGATAATTAATTAAAATAATTAGAAAATGAATAAAAATTTGAGAAAAAAATGAGAGAATAGAAAAATTAGCTCTTTGAAAAGTTAAAGGATTACATTATCCATCCTAACATTAGAATTGTATAATTATATATATAAATATATAGATAGATATATAAATATAGCTATATGTATATACTTTTTTGCAATATAAATATGTATGCATATATTTTGAATTGTTAAAGATTAATCAATTATATAGGTTTACAAAATTACTATACATATATCATATATTTTGGGTGTAATAAAATATCTATATGTATATAGATGAGAATATTAATAGTTTAAAAGAATACTAATAGATTATAAAAAATTAATAATGGGGAGGTTACATTATTTTTTTCTTATTATTCAATAGAAAAAAATTAGAAAACATAACAAAATAGAGAAAATAGAGAAATGGAAGGAAAATATGCCACATCAATGCTCTTATGCTTTCCTTTATTTAGATATATAGATTTCATTGAAGTGAACTCAACGCCAAATTGGTGAAACCTGAGCATAGCTTCCTTTTTTAAATGACATAGCAAAACACACGAGAAAGAAAGTGTCCCAGAAAGTTATCTTCTTCTAATCATCAACAACATCACAATTTTATTACCTATTTTATTATTTTTGGCAATTATTTATTAAATTAAAATATATAAAATTTAATATTAAATTATACCGATACTAATATCTCTTTTTTCTCCCTAATAAAATTATTTAAACACATCATCATCCTGCATGTTGTAAGTTTGTCATTACCATCACCATCACCATACTCCTCTGATTCAGTAGTTTAAGCCTTTTTAAGGGCTGTGATTGAACTTGAGCTCCCGCTGATGGAGTCATAACGACGGAAGGTGTAAGCCAAGATCAAACAAGCCGTAAGCGTGACGATATCTTTTCCCGCGCATTGCTTATTGGTGACGCTGGGCACACCGGTTTGAGGTCCATTGGACCAGTAAAGATAATCTAACAGACCTTTATCTTTCATGAACCGGTCCCCGATGAACGACTCCGGTTCCGAGAATATTTTTGGGTCCCTCATAACAAGGCTTTGAAACCCGCATAGGAGCTCGCCTTTCTTCACCTCGAAGGCCGCGTCGTGCGAGCTGAGCCGGAAGTCCTTCCTGGCCCTGGCGAATTGGAGCGGAACAGGTGGATTGAGCCGGAGAGTCTCGTACACGACCGATTGAACGAGTGGCATTTCTTTGATCGAGTCAAACGTCAGAGTTGACCCGCCATTTTGTCTGACTTCTTTGACCAGTCTTTGTTGTAGATCGGTTGTGTCACTCGCCACGGTGCCCAGTAGGCTCGGTAGAAATATAGAGAATCCCCCGAAGGCGTTGAAACCCAAAATGAAGAGAAGGTTGTGAATCGCTTCTTGTTTACTCAGCCCGAACTCGGTTTCACCTCTCGCTACTATTTCTTTACCTGTAAAAGGTAACCACAAATAATTTCTCAAACTATTAATTTTTAGTGTATTATTACTCCCAAGTGGAAATTATTTGCAAAATGACAAGGGGTGTCTATGCAAAATAAATTTTACAAAAAAAATCATTTTGCCAATGCATTAATGGGGTCATGAGTCTAACACAACACTATCACCGCACCACCATATTTGGTTATTTACTCAAATCTTCTTTTGGTGGAGAGAGGTGAATT
Source organism: Cannabis sativa (assembly GCF_029168945.1). NCBI lineage: Eukaryota > Viridiplantae > Streptophyta > Magnoliopsida > Rosales > Cannabaceae > Cannabis > Cannabis sativa. Next base: position 40,231,887 of record NC_083608.1, on the reverse strand, counting down.
GTTAGTGTGAATGATTTGGAAGATATAGTTAGAGGACATGTATGATTAGGTTCCATTTGTATATTTGGTGGAATCTGGCATATCTTAACCAAACACTTTGCATGGGCTCGTCGTGCACTTGTATGTATGGTTTGGAGAGAATGGTGTACTAATAACAATATATCACTTCCTACATATCTCTAAATTAATAGTGCCTAATACCAATTAATGCAGCTTTATATGACCATGATTGTTCAACATAAGGTGGGGTGTTAGACACTAAAAAAAACAATGCAATGCAGCACTAAATAAATATTTGTGTAGAGAGTAGAGATAGTAATTAGTATAATTAACTAACCATATTCCTCTACAAAACTGGAGAGGTTATTGTAGTCACCACTGACCAAGAAAAAAGGATAGGCAAAAGAATGAATGAAAAGCTCCTCAAGAGGCTGAAGGATCCCAATCTTGATAGTGGGAAGGAGCTGGAAGGCTAACCATCGGTCGAGCATGATGTAGCCAGACTCTGCAATCTTGGGGGAGTTGGAAGGGTCAGCACCAATTAGACACTTGACCAGGAAGTTGAACAAGAACTTTTGAAGTGGGGCTAAGTAGGATGAGGATGATTTCTCAGATACGTCTTTTTCTATTGTGTCCCACATCGTCGACAGATTTGATGTCAGTTCTCCCACCCATATCTTCGAGCTTTGTTTTAATACATCCATTGCGAAGTTCTTAACCTGTACTTCATTGATTTCAACCACTTCATTTATAAGCATCTCTATATAAAATAGCATTATTAAGACATTATAATATGACTCAATTCAACCAAAACACTCTGCCATCTAATTCTAAAGTTTAGATTGATATTTCAATGAACCACTAAACTTAATGTACCTGCAAAATTATATGCTTATTATGCTTTCATATATCATGGCCCCTCAAAAACATGTTGCTTGTAGTGAATACCTTAGGGCTCTTTTGGTATATAAAGTAATGCATGATTGGACTGGATATTGGATAATTTAAGTATTATATCATGTTTACTTTGAGAAAAAAGAAAATATATTTGTATTATGTTTGGCTTAGAACAGGACTATACAGTTTTTTTTTTTTAATAAATTTATTATTTTTTTTAATTTTTTTTGTCACTAAAGAATAATGTGAAATAAATATGTAATAAAATAAAATAAAAAAATAAAAATAAATAAAATAAATAATTTTCAATAAATTTAATAGCTCTAGAAATTAAATAATATGTACAAAATTATAATATATAATTTATTATTCTATAATTTAAAATTCATATTAATAAACATAACAAATAAAAAAGAAAATATATTAATAAACTTTTAAAATTGAACTACTTTATTATTTTATAGATTAAAATTTCATTATTTTTAAAAATTTTAATTATTAAAATATATGTAATGCACATATATATTTTAAATCTAATTAATGGTAAGAAAAAAAAAACAACTTGGGATATTTTAATCCACAATCCAAGAGGGATAATTAAAGTTTAAGATAATTTTTTGGAGAATTATTCTATATATATATATATATATATATATATTAAAAATTTACAATTGATGTTGCTCCGATAGTTTATATGGGTTGTTGTGTGAATTTTAGTTGCAATTTAAGTAGTTTTGTTGGTTATTATACAAACCCAGACCCTGAACCCAAACATGGACCCCGACCCAAATCCTAGCCCCGAACCCGAATCTAGACCTAAACTTGGACCCCAGACCCCAGACACCGGACACTAGACCGAACATAAACCTAGATCCCAAACGCCGAACCTGGACCCCAAACAACAGACCTCGAACCCCAGACCTAAGACCCCGTACCCCGGACAGGTTCCAGACCCAGACCACAAACCTAGCTTAGGACCTCAGACCTAGCCCCAGGTCTGGAGTCTGGGTCCGGGTTTGGATTTGGGACGAAGTCCAAGTTCATGTCAAGGTTCGGCCCAAGGTAGGATGGGTTCATTTTTTTTTCAAAAAAAGTGTAATTAATAAATGAAATCAAATTAGGCCCAATGGCCATTACAAACAATATTATATGGTATTGAGGATGTTTCAAAACTACCAGTTACATTTTTACTAAACGCCCACTTACGCCAAATTGTGGGCTTCAAATTAAGTTAAAAGATCTAGAAACCTTTAAAAAAGCACATCTTAAGAAGGAGCTCATAAGGCTTCTACAATGAGTCAAATAGCTATCAATTTTCTACCTCGGGTTCAAACCATTGCCTGCTTTAATGACTGTGTTAGAATTACTTTTCACAATAACAAATTCTAAACCTTTCTCTGCAGCAAGTTCCAATGCCAGCAGACAAGAAATAATTTTCCCAATAAAAGTATTGGCAAAAGGCAGGCGCTTAGTACCGACCTAAAGTATCTTCCCAACATGATCTTGAGCCACAACCGCAAGCATCATAGGCCCCTCCCTAATCCCACATCACAGTTAAGTTTGATCCAGTCCGCAAGCAGAGGAGCCCACTCAGTGATAGCATGGGAAAGTTAAGATTGATCCAAAAGAGATTGGCAATACTTTGTATAACAATGAGCAATAGAGTCACTATAAAAATTTATGTTATTTAGATGGTTATTATGTACCTTTATCGCTCTCCAAATAGTGTCAACTAGTATAGACACATATAAAAATACATCATCAATCTTCACATCTCTCACTAGCAACCTCCAAATGAATTTGACATAGTCTCATATCCTGATTTCTGGTTCCTGAACAGGAATGATACCCCAAGGAGCGACTCTCTAGAGATGAGAAGCCATGTTACAATGAAGAAAAAGATGTTCCATAGTTTCTTCTTCTCTCCCACAAATCGGGCAAGAGGAGTCTTTAATGTTCATTGGATCTATAAGAAGGGATCGAATTGGAAGTGCATTGGATAGAATGCTCCACCAAAGCACTTTATGTCGTTCAAGTGTTTTGTTGCTCCAAAATTTATTCCACAGAGAAGGAGCGACCTGACAATGTTGGTCTCTCTCAAGAGCCTGCAAAAGGTAAGCAGATTTGGTGGAGAATTTTCTATTCAATTCTTTAATTCAAATCCAGCGATCCCTCCCATGTCCTAGTGGCCTTTCCCTTACCAAAGTGGCACTCATTGTGTCATGATCATACAACCTATTTAGTTTACAAAGATCCTACTCCCCATTTTCTAGTAATAAATTTGCCACAGTCATAAAGCTGGGGGCTGAAACCCCATTTGCAATGGGGCATAAATCGATACCATGGGCCACCCACAGATCCTCCCAAATGTTGATATCTTTCCCATCAGCTATCACATAGCAAGCACCCTTCTTTAGAACATCCTTAGCCTTAACCACATTCTTTTAGAACCTCGAATTAGAGTTCTTATAATTGCAAGCAACCCCTTTCATGAAACCAGTGGGTGATGTTCGACAACCCCACCTTGAACCAAAACCTCCACAAAGGTAGCAAAAACCCAATTATCATTAATGTTATGGAACCAAACTTCTAACCAAATGTTACTCCCTCCCAGAATATGCAATAAACAGCTCAACAACCAGGGGAGTGACAAAAAGTAAAATCACAGAAACTCTCAGGCCAAAAAAGTCCACAACAACCCAATCTAAAATCACAAAAACCTCTCAATTGTCGAGAAAAATGTAAATCTTAAACCAAAACCCACAACCAGATGAACAGAGATCCCACTCAAACATCACAACCTCAAACCCTAAAAATAGAAACCCTAAAGCAACAACACTAAATAATCTAAACAAAAAGCAAAAAGAAATCAAGAAATCACATACCAAGAGACCCTGACTGCAATAGGCTTTGAGGAAGAAAAGCTCTCACTAAAACAAGAAACCCAACCCCAAAGGAAATGAGAGGCATGTCCTAATGCTCCAGCCAACACCCGTTAGAAACTAATACCTTCAAGACCGCTCAAAACTAAGGCCACAAACAGAGCTTCGACGGGCACCAAACTCTCCACTGTCATCTGAAGGGAGCCTCAAAAGTTCACATCTGCAAGGCATCTCTCTACTGGGGCATCGTCGAATAGGGGACCAGACCTGACAGGGCACGAAGAAGGCGAAGAGAATACAGATGCAAGGCGAGAACGGAGAGAACGAAGCCAAAGAGAAAACTCGAAACGGTAGAGGACAAGTATTCAAATGACCGAATCAACGACTCAAATATCCTGAGAAGTATATCAGAGATCAAGAGATTTCAAAACCCCATTTTTATGTAGAGGTTTTCAAACGACTCTTTATTTATAATTTTGTTTTTGAGGCAGGATGAGTTCATGTCATAGTATGGTGTAAGGTATTGATTTTTTTTTTTAGAAAAAAAAAATTAAAAATAGTTTTAAAAAACTTGAGTCAAACACCATTAATTTTTTTAAAATAACAATTTTTTTTTTCTATTCTTACTTTTAACTGAAAATACAACTTAAAAGCCTCTATGTTTTCGTAATATTATTTTCTAAAACAATGCTAGATACCTATATTTATGTGCTGCTAGTCTTAGTTCTAGGATATATATTTATTAAAGGGTAAATACTATTTTGGATCCTGTGTTTTGCAAAATTGACCAATTGAACAAATTATTTTGTTAAATGACAAAATAAATCCTATATTTTCTAAAATTGTACAAATAGGACCATGCACTAATTTTTTTTATCAAAATAAAACTTAATCATAATCTGATCTATAGATGTTATGACAAAACTGATTATATTTTCTGAATCTGTTCGTGTTAGAAATTTTCTTAAAGTTAGTTGTATTGAAAAATAAAATTGTTGAAAATTGAGCTGAAGGTCCTATTTTTACCATTTTAGAAAATATAGGGTCTATTTTATCATTTAACAAAACAGATGGTTCATCTAATAACTTTTACAAAACATAATGTCCAAATAGTATTTACTCTTTATTAAACCAAAAAAGTCATTGTTTCAAAAAAAAAAAAAAACCAAAAAAGTCACATAATTTCATTGGTTCTTAGGAGAGCCATATGATAGGAAAAGGACAATTGGTGTTTAGTATAAGAGAATGGTCCCAAAATAATGTGGCAAAAGTAATTCTCCCCTCAGAATCTCATACATACGAAATTTCGAATGGAGCTATTTGATTGCATTTGCATTTGCCCGTACGTGTGACCAAGATCGTCCACTTGTTCATTTGATTGGAATAGTACACCAATCGTGTTACACATTTGGGCCTTTTAGTCTTTTCCTTTATATTCAAAGAAAAAAAAAATCTAACCTCGGTCTTATGTAAAATTTAATAAGCCAT